>NW_027274869.1:0-77779 GCF_030028105.1 Mobula birostris
CTGCTTAGCCTCAAGCCCGAAGACTCCAGCATCCTGCCAAGCCTCAAGAGTGAAGACTCCAGCCTCCTGCCTAGCCTCAAGGCAGAAGATTCCAGCCTCCTTCGTAGCCTCAAGCCTGAAGACTCCAGCCTCCTGCCTAGCCTCAAACCAGAAGACTCCAGACTCCTGCCTAGCCTCAAGCCTGAAGAATCCAGCCTCCTGTCCAGCCTAAACACTGAAGACTCCAGACTCCTTCCTGGCCTCAAGCCTGAAGAATCCAGCCTCCTGCCTCGCCTCAACCCTGAAGACTCCAGCCTCCTGCCTAGCCTCCAGACTCCAGCCTTCTGCCTAGCCTCAAGCCCGAAGACTCGGGCCTCCTGCCTAGCCTCAAGCCCGAAGACTCCAGCCTCCTGCCAAGCCTTAAGACCGAAGACTCCAGCCTCCTGCCAAGCCTCAAGCCCAAGGACTCCAGCCTCTTTCCAAGCCTCAAGCCTGAAGACCCCAGCCTCCTGCCTAGCCTCAAGCTCGAAGACACCAGCCTCCTGCCAAGCCTCAAGACGGAAGACTCCAGCCTCCTGCCAAGCCTCAAGATGGAAGACTCCAGCGTCCTGCCAAGCCTCAAGCCCGAAGACTCCAGCCTCCTGCCACGCCTCAAGCCCAAAGACTCCAGCCTCCTGTCCAGCCTCAAGCCCGAAAACTCCAGCCTCCTGCCAAGCCTCAAGCCCAAAGAATCCAGACTCCTGCCAAGCTTCAAGCCTGAAGACTGCAGCCTCCTGCCAAGCCTCAAGCCCGAAGACCCAATCTCCTGCCAAGCCTCAAGCCCGAAGACTCCAGCCTCCTGCCTAGCCTCAAGCCCGAAGACTCCAGCCTCCTGCCTAGCCTCAAGCCCGAAGACTCCAGCCTCCTGCTTAGCCTCAAGGCTGACGACTCCAGCCTCCTGCCTAGCCTCAAGATCAAAGACTCCAGCATCCTGCCAAGCCTTAAGCCTGAAGACTCCAGCCTGTTGCCTAGCCTCAAGCCGGAAAACTCAGGCCTCCTGCCTAGTCTCAAGCCTGAAGCCTCCAGCCTCCTGCCTAGCCTCAAGCCTGAAGACTGCAGCCTCCTGCCTAGCCTCAAGCCCGAAGACTCCAGCCTCCTGCCTAGCCTCAAGCTCGAAGAGTCCAGCCTCCTGCCTAGCCTCAAGCACGAAGACTCCAGCCTCCTGCCTAGCCTCAAGCCCGAAGACGCCAGCCTCCTGCCTAGCCTCAAGCCCAAAGACTCCAGCCTCCTGCCTGGGCTTAAGCCCGAAGACTCCAGCCTCCTGCCTAGCCTCAAGCCCGAAGACTCCAGCCTCCTGCCTAGCCTCAAGCTCAAAGACTCCAGCATCCTGCCAAGCCGTAAGCCCAAAGACTCCAGCCTCCTGCCGAGCCTCAAACCCAAAGACTCCAGCCTTCTGCCTAGCTTCAAGCCCGAAGACTCCAGCCTCCTGCGTAGCCTCAACCGCGAAGACTACAGCCTCCTGCCAAGCCTCAAGCCTGAAGAGTCCAGCATCCTGCCTAGCCTCAAACCCGAAGAATCCAGCCTCCTGCCTAGCCTCAAGCCCGAAGACTCCAGCCTCATGTCTAGCGTCAAGCCTGAAGACTCCAGACTCCTTCCTAGCCTTAAGCCTGAAGTTTCCAGCCTCCTGCCTAGCCACAAACCAGAAGACTGCAGCCTCCAGCCTCGCTTCAAGCCTGAAGACTCCAGCCTCCTGCCTAGCCTCAAGCCTCCAGCCTCCTGCCTAGCCCCAAAGCCCGAAGAGTCCAGCCTCCTCCCTAGCCTCAAGCCCGATGACTCCAGCCTCCTTTCTAGCCTCAAGCGCGAATACTCCAGCCTCCTGCCTAGCCTCAAGCCCGAAGACTCCAGCCTCCTGCCTAGGCTCAAGCCCGAAGACTCCAGCCTCCTGCTTAGCCTCAAACCCGATGACTCCAGCATCCTGCCTAGCCTCAAGCCTGAAGATTCCAGCCTCCTTCCTAACCTCAAGCCTGAAGACTCCACCCACCTGCCTAGCCTCAAGCCTGAAGATTCCAGCCTCCTGCCTAGCCTCAAGCCTGAAGACTCCAGCCTCCTGCCTAGCCTCAAACCTGAAGACTCCAGCCTCTATCCTAGCCTCAAGCCTGTAAACTCCAGACTCCTTCCTAGCCTCAAGCCTGAAGACTCCAGCCTCCTGCCTCGCCTCAACCCTGAAGACTCCAGCCTCCTGCCTAGCCTCAAGACTCCAGCCTCCTGCCTAGCCTCAAGCCCGAAGCCTCCAGCCTCCTGCCTAGCCTCAAGCCCGAAGACTCCAGCCTCCGGCCTAGCCTCCAGCCCGACGACTACAGCCTCCTGCCTAGCCTCAAGCCCGAAGACCCTCAGCCTCCTGCTTAGCCTCAAGCCTGACGACTCCAGCCTCCTGCCTAGCCTCAAGCTCAAAGACTCCAGCATCCTGCCAAACCATAAGCCCGAAGACTCCAGCCTCCTGCCAAGCCTCAAGCCCGAAGACTCCAGCCTCCTGCCAAGCCTCAAGCCCGAAGACTCCAGCCTCCTGCCTAGCCTCAAGCCGGAAGACTCAGGCCTCCTGCCTAGTCTCAAGCCTGAAGACTCGAGCCTCCTGCCTAGCTTAAAGCCTGAAGACTCCAGCCTCCTGCCTAGCCTCAAGCCAGAAGACTCCAGCCCCCTGCCTAGCCTCAAGCTTGAAGAGACCAGCCTCCTGCCTAGCCTCAAGCATGAAGACTCCGGCCTCCTGCCTAGCCTCAAGCCCGAAGACTCCAGCCTCCTGCCTAGCCTCAAGCTTGAAGAGTCCAGCCTCCTGCCTATCCTCAAGCACGAAGACTCCGGCCTCCTGCCAAGCCTCAAGCCCGAAGACGCCAGCATCCTGCCTAGCCACAAGCCTGAAGATTCCAACCTCCTTCCTAGCCTCAAGCCTGAAGACTCCACCCTCCTGCCTAGCCTCAAGCCTGAAGATTCCAGCCTCCTGCCTAGCCTCAAGCCTGAAGACTCCAGCCTCCTGCCTAGCCTCAAACCTGAAGACTCCAGCCTCTATCCTAGCCTCAAGCCTGTAAACTCCAGACTCCTTCCTAGCCTCAAGCCTGAAGACTCCAGCCTCCTGCCTCGCCTCAACCCTGAAGTCTCCAGCCTCCTGCCTAGCCTCAAGACTCCAGCCTCCTGCCTAGCCTCAAGCCCGAAGCCTCCCGCCTCCTGCCTAGCCTCAAGCCCGAAGACTCCAGCCTCCAGCCTAGCCTCAAGCCCGACGACTACAGCCTCCTTCCTAGCCTCAAGCCCGAAGACTCCAGCCTCCTGCCTAGCCTCAAGCCCGAAGACCCTCAGCCTCCTGCCTAGCCTCAAGCCTGATGACTCCAGCCTCCTGCCTAGCCTCAAGCTCAAAGACTCCAGCATCCTGCCAAGCCTTAAGCCCGAAGACTCGAGCCTCCTGCCTAGCCTCAAGCCTGAAGACTCCAGCCTCCTGCCTAGACTCAAGCCCGAAGACTCCAGCCTCCTGCCTAGCCTCAAGCTTGAAGAGTCCAGCCTCCTGCCTAGCCTCAAGCACGAAGACTCCGGCCTCCTGCCTAGCCTCAAGCGCGAAGACGCCAGCCCCCTGCCTGGCCTCAAGCCCAAAGACTCCAGCATCCTGCCTGGGCTTAAGCCCGAAGACTCCAGCCTCCTGCCTAGCCTCAAGACCGAAGACTGCAGCCTCCTGCCTAGCCTCCATCCTGAAGACTCCAGAATCCTGCCTAGCCTCAAGCCCGAAGATTCCAGACTCCGGCCTAGCCTCAAGCCTGAAGACTCCAGCCTCCTGCCTAGCCTCAAACCTGAAGACTCCAGCCTCTATCCTAGCCTCAAGCCTGTAAACTCCAGACTCCTTCCTAGCCTCAAGCCTGAAGACTCCAGCCTCCTGCCTCCCCTCAACCTTGAAGACTCCAGCCTCCTGCCTAGCCTCAAGACTCCAGCCTCCGGCCTAGCTTCCAGCCCAACGACTACAGCCTCCTTCCTAGCCTCAAGGCCGAAGACTCCAGCCTCCTGCCTAGCCTCAAGCCCGAAGATCCTCAGCCTCCTGCCTAGCCTCAAGCCTGACGACTCCAGCCTCCTGCCTAGCCTCAAGCTAAAAGACTCCAGCATCCTGCCAAGCCTTAAGCCCGAAGACTCCAGCCTCCTGCCAAGCCTCAAGCCCGAAGACTCCAGCCTCCTGTCAAGCCTCAAGCCCGAAGACTCCAGCCTCCTGCCTAGCCTCAAGCCGAAAGACTCAGGCCTCCTGCCTAGTCTCAAGCGTGAAGACTCGAGCCTCCTGCCTAGCCTCAAGCCTGAAGACTCCAGCCTCCTGCCTAGCCTCAAGCCCGGAGACTCCAGCCTCCTGCCTAGCCTCAAGCCCAAAGACTCCAGCCTCCTGCTTGGGTTTATGCCCGAAGACTCCAGCCTCCTGCCTAGCCTCAAGCCTGAAGACACCAGCCTCCTGCCTAGCCTCAAACCTGAAGACTCCAGCCTCTATCCTAGCCTCAAGCCTGTAAACTCCAGACTCCTTCCTAGCCTCAAGCCTGAAGACTCCAGCCTCCTACCTCGCCTCAACGCTGAAGACTCCAGCCTCCTGCCTAGCCTCAAGACTCCAGCCGCCTGCCTAGCCTCAAGCCCGAAGCCTCCAGCCTCCGGCCTAGCCTCAAGCCCGAAGACTCCAGCCTCCGGCCTAGCATCAAGCCTGACGACTACAGCCTCCTTCCTAGCCTCAAGCCCGAAGACTCCAGCCTCCTGCCTAGCCTCAAGCCCGAAGACGCTCAGCCTCCTGCCTAGCCTCAAGCCTGACGACTCCAGCCTCCTGCCTAGCCTCAAGCTCAAAGACTCCAGCATGCTGCCAAGCCTTAAGCCCGAAGACTCCAGCCTCCTGCCAAGCCTCAAGCCCGAAGACTCCAGCCTCCTGCCAAGCCTCAAGCCTGAAGACTCCAGCCTCCTGCCTAGCCTCAAGCCGGAAGACTCAGGCCTCCTGCCTAGTCTCAAGCCTGAAGACTCCAGCCTCCTGCCTAGCCTCAGGCCTGAAGACTCCAGCCTCCTGCCTAGCCTCAAGCCCGAAGACTCCAGCCTCCTGCTTAGCCTCAAGCTCGAAGAGTCCAGCCTCCTGCCTAGACTCAAGCACGAAGACTCCAGCCTCCTGCCTAGCCTCAAGCCCGAAGACGCCAGCCTCCTGCCTAGCCTCAAGCCCAAAGACTCCAGCCTCCTGCCTGGGCTTAAGCCCGAAGACTCCAGCCTCCTGCCTAGCCTCAAGCCCGAAGACTCCAGCCTCCTGCCTAGCCTCAAGCTCAAAGACTCCAGCATCCTGCCAAGCCGTAAGCCCAAAGACTCCAGCCTCCTGCCGAGCCTCAAACCCAAAGACTCCAGCCTTCTGCCTAGCTTCAAGCCCGAAGACTCCAGCCTCCTGCGTAGCCTCAACCGCGAAGACTACAGCCTCCTGCCAAGCCTCAAGCCTGAAGAGTCCAGCATCCTGCCTAGCCTCAAACCCGAAGAATCCAGCCTCCTGCCTAGCCTCAAGCCCGAAGACTCCAGCCTCATGTCTAGCGTCAAGCCTGAAGACTCCAGACTCCTTCCTAGCCTTAAGCCTGAAGTTTCCAGCCTCCTGCCTAGCCACAAACCAGAAGACTGCAGCCTCCAGCCTCGCTTCAAGCCTGAAGACTCCAGCCTCCTGCCTAGCCTCAAGCCTCCAGCCTCCTGCCTAGCCCCAAAGCTCGAAGAGTCCAGCCTCCTCCCTAGCCTCAAGCCCGATGACTCCAGCCTCCTTTCTAGCCTCAAGCGCGAATACTCCAGCCTCCTGCCTAGCCTCAAGCCCGAAGACTCCAGCCTCCTGCCTAGCCTCAAGCCCGAAGACGCTCAGCCTCCTGCCAAGCCTCAAGCCTGACGACTCCAGCCTCCTGCCTAGCCTCAAGCTCAAAGACTCCAGCATGCTGCCAAGCCTTAAGCCCGAAGACTCCAGCCTCCTGCCAAGCCTCAAGCCCGAAGACTCCAGCCTCCTGCCAAGCCTCAAGCCTGAAGACTCCAGCCTCCTGCCTAGCCTCAAGCCGGAAGACTCAGGCCTCCTGCCTACTCTCAAGCCTGAAGACTCCAGCCTCCTGCCTAGCCTCAGGCCTGAAGACTCCAGCCTCCTGCCTAGCCTCAAGCCCGAAGACTCCAGCCTCCTGCCTAGCCTCAAGCTCGAAGAGTCCAGCCTCCTGCCTAGCCTCAAGCACGAAGACTCCAGCCTCCTGCCTAGCCTCAAGCCCGAAGACGCCAGCCTCCTGCCTAGCCTCAAGCCCAAAGACTCCAGCCTCCTGCCTGGGCTTAAGCCCGAAGACTCCAGCCTCCTGCCTAGCCTCAAGCCCGAAGACTCCAGCCTCCTGCCTAGCCTCAAGCTCAAAGACTCCAGCATCCTGCCAAGCCGTAAGCCCAAAGACTCCAGCCTCCTGCCGAGCCTCAAACCCAAAGACTCCAGCCTTCTGCCTAGCTTCAAGCCCGAAGACTCCAGCCTCCTGCGTAGCCTCAACCGCGAAGACTACAGCCTCCTGCCAAGCCTCAAGCCTGAAGAGTCCAGCATCCTGCCTAGCCTCAAACCCGAAGAATCCAGCCTCCTGCCTAGCCTCAAGCCCGAAGACTCCAGCCTCATGTCTAGCGTCAAGCCTGAAGACTCCAGACTCCTTCCTAGCCTTAAGCCTGAAGTTTCCAGCCTCCTGCCTAGCCACAAACCAGAAGACTGCAGCCTCCAGCCTCGCTTCAAGCCTGAAGACTCCAGCCTCCTGCCTAGCCTCAAGCCTCCAGCCTCCTGCCTAGCCCCAAAGCCCGAAGAGTCCAGCCTCCTCCCTAGCCTCAAGCCCGATGACTCCAGCCTCCTTTCTAGCCTCAAGCGCGAATACTCCAGCCTCCTGCCTAGCCTCAAGCCCGAAGACTCCAGCCTCCTGCCTAGGCTCAAGCCCGAAGACTCCAGCCTCCTGCTTAGCCTCAAACCCGATGACTCCAGCATCCTGCCTAGCCTCAAGCCTGAAGATTCCAGCCTCCTTCCTAACCTCAAGCCTGAAGACTCCACCCACCTGCCTAGCCTCAAGCCTGAAGATTCCAGCCTCCTGCCTAGCCTCAAGCCTGAAGACTCCAGCCTCCTGCCTAGCCTCAAACCTGAAGACTCCAGCCTCTATCCTAGCCTCAAGCCTGTAAACTCCAGACTCCTTCCTAGCCTCAAGCCTGAAGACTCCAGCCTCCTGCCTCGCCTCAACCCTGAAGACTCCAGCCTCCTGCCTAGCCTCAAGACTCCAGCCTCCTGCCTAGCCTCAAGCCCGAAGCCTCCAGCCTCCTGCCTAGCCTCAAGCCCGAAGACTCCAGCCTCCGGCCTAGCCTCCAGCCCGACGACTACAGCCTCCTGCCTAGCCTCAAGCCCGAAGACCCTCAGCCTCCTGCTTAGCCTCAAGCCTGACGACTCCAGCCTCCTGCCTAGCCTCAAGCTCAAAGACTCCAGCATCCTGCCAAACCATAAGCCCGAAGACTCCAGCCTCCTGCCAAGCCTCAAGCCCGAAGACTCCAGCCTCCTGCCAAGCCTCAAGCCCGAAGACTCCAGCCTCCTGCCTAGCCTCAAGCCGGAAGACTCAGGCCTCCTGCCTAGTCTCAAGCCTGAAGACTCGAGCCTCCTGCCTAGCTTAAAGCCTGAAGACTCCAGCCTCCTGCCTAGCCTCAAGCCAGAAGACTCCAGCCTCCTGCCTAGCCTCAAGCTTGAAGAGACCAGCCTCCTGCCTAGCCTCAAGCATGAAGACTCCGGCCTCCTGCCTAGCCTGAAGCCCGAAGACGCCAGCATCCTGCCTAGCCACAAGCCTGAAGATTCCAACCTCCTTCCTAGCCTCAAGCCTGAAGACACCACCCTCCTGCCTAGCCTCAAGCCTGAAGATTCCAGCCTCCTGCCTAGCCTCAAGCCTGAAGACTCCAGCCTCCTGCCTAGCCTCAAACCTGAAGACTCCAGCCTCTATCCTAGCCTCAAGCCTGTAAACTCCAGGCTCCTTCCTAGCCTCAAGACTGAAGACTCCAGCCTCCTCCCTCGCCTCAACCCTGAAGACTCCAGCCTCCTGTCTAGCCTCAAGACTCCAGCCTCCTGCCTAGCCTCAATCTCAAAGACTCCAGCATCCTGCCAAACCTTAAGCCCGAAGACTCCAGCCTCCTGCCAAGCCTCAAGCCCGAAGACTCCAGCCTCCTGCCAAGCCTCAAGCCTGAAGACTCCAGCCTCCTGCCTAGCCTGAAGCCGGAAGACTCAGGCCTCCTGCCTAGTCTCAAGCCTGAAGACTCGAGCCTCCTGCCTAGCTTCAAGCCTGAAGACTCCAGCCTCCTGCCTAGCCTCAAGCCCGAAGACTCCAGCCTCCTGCCTAGCCTCAAGCTTGAAGAGTCCAGCCTCCTGCCTATCCTCAAGCACGAAGACTCCGGCCTCCTGCCAAGCCTCAAGCCCGAAGACGCCAGCATCCTGCCTAGCCACAAGCCTGAAGATTCCAACCTCCTTCCTAGCCTCAAGCCTGAAGACTCCACCCTCCTGCCTAGCCTCAAGCCTGAAGATTCCAGCCTCCTGCCTAGCCTCAAGCCTGAAGACTCCAGCCTCCTGCCTAGCCTCAAACCTGAAGACTCCAGCCTCTATCCTAGCCTCAAGCCTGTAAACTCCAGACTCCTTCCTAGCCTCAAGCCTGAAGACTCCAGCCTCCTGCCTCGCCTCAACCCTGAAGTCTCCAGCCTCCTGCCTAGCCTCAAGACTCCAGCCTCCTGCCTAGCCTCAAGCCCGAAGCCTCCCGCCTCCTGCCTAGCCTCAAGCCCGAAGACTCCAGCCTCCAGCCTAGCCTCAAGCCCGACGACTACAGCCTCCTTCCTAGCCTCAAGCCCGAAGACTCCAGCCTCCTGCCTAGCCTCAAGCCCGAAGACCCTCAGCCTCCTGCCTAGCCTCAAGCCTGATGACTCCAGCCTCCTGCCTAGCCTCAAGCTCAAAGACTCCAGCATCCTGCCAAGCCTTAAGCCCGAAGACTCGAGCCTCCTGCCTAGCCTCAAGCCTGAAGACTCCAGCCTCCTGCCTAGACTCAAGCCCGAAGACTCCAGCCTCCTGCCTAGCCTCAAGCTTGAAGAGTCCAGCCTCCTGCCTAGCTTCAAGCACGAAGACTCCGGCCTCCTGCCTAGCCTCAAGCCCGAAGACGCCAGCCTCCTGCCAGGCCTCAAGCCCAAAGACTCCAGCATCCTGCCTGGGCTTAAGCCCGAAGACTCCAGCCTCCTGCCTAGCCTCAAACCTGAAGACTCCAGCCTCTATCCTAGCCTCAAGCCTGTAAACTCCAGACTCCTTCCTAGCCTCAAGCCTGAAGACTCCAGCCTCCTGCCTCCCCTCAACCTTGAAGACTCCAGCCTCCGGCCTAGCCTCCAGCCCAACGACTACAGCCTCCTTCCTAGCCTCAAGGCCGAAGACTCCAGCCTCCTGCCTAGCCTCAAGCCCGAAGATCCTCAGCCTCCTGCCTAGCCTCAAGCCTGACGACTCCAGCCTCCTGCCTAGCCTCAAGCTAAAAGACTCCAGCATCCTGCCAAGCCTTAAGCCCGAAGACTCCAGCCTCCTGCCAAGCCTCAAGCCCGAAGACTCCAGCCTCCTGTCAAGCCTCAAGCCCGAAGACTCCAGCCTCCTGCCTAGCCTCAAGCCGAAAGACTCAGGCCTCCTGTCTAGTCTCAAGCGTGAAGACTCGAGCCTCCTGCCTAGCCTCAAGCCTGAAGACTCCAGCCTCCTGCCTAGCCTCAAGCCCGGAGACTCCAGCCTCCTGCCTAGCCTCAAGCCCAAAGACTCCAGCCTCCTGCCTGTGTTTATGCCCGAAGACTCCAGCCTCCTGCCTAGCCTCAAGCTTGAAGACACCAGCCTCCTGCCTAGCCTCAAACCTGAAGACTCCAGCCTCTATCCTAGCCTCAAGCCTGTAAACTCCAGACTCCTTCCTAGCCTCAAGCCTGAAGACTCCAGCCTCCTACCTCGCCTCAACCCTGAAGACTCCAGCCTCCTGCCTAGCCTCAAGACTCCAGCCGCCTGCCTAGCCTCAAGCCCGAAGCCTCCAGCCTCCGGCCTAGCCTCAAGCCCGAAGACTCCAGCCTCCGGCCTAGCATCAAGCCTGACGACTACAGCATCCTTCCTAGCCTCAAGCCCGAAGACTCCAGCCTCCTGCCTAGCCTCAAGCCCGAAGACGCTCAGCCTCCTGCCTAGCCTCAAGCCTGACGACTCCAGCCTCCTGCCTAGCCTCAAGCTCAAAGACTCCAGCATGCTGCCAAGCCTTAAGCCCGAAGACTCCAGCCTCCTGCCAAGCCTCAAGCCCGAAGACTCCAGCCTCCTGCCAAGCCTCAAGCCTGAAGACTCCAGCCTCCTGCCTAGCCTCAAGCCGGAAGACTCAGGCCTCCTGCCTAGTCTCAAGCCTGAAGACTCCAGCCTCCTGCCTAGCCTCAGGCCTGAAGACTCCAGCCTCCTGCCTAGCCTCAAGCCCGAAGACTCCAGCCTCCTGCCTAGCCTGAAGCTCGAAGACTCCAGCCTCCTGCCTAGCCTCAAGCACGAAGACTCCAGCCTCCTGTCTAGCCTCAAGCCCGAAGACGCCAGCCTCCTGCCTAGCCTCAAGCCCAAAGACTCCAGCCTCCTGCCTGGGCTTAAGCCCGAAGACTCCAGCCTCCTGCCTAGCCTCAAGCCCGAAGACTCCAGCCTCCTGCCTAGCCTCAAGCTCAAAGACTCCAGCATCCTGCCAAGCCGTAAGCCCAAAGACTCCAGCCTCCTGCCGAGCCTCAAACCCAAAGACTCCAGCCTTCTGCCTAGCTTCAAGCCCGAAGACTCCAGCCTCCTGCGTAGCCTCAACCGCGAAGACTACAGCCTCCTGCCAAGCCTCAAGCCTGAAGAGTCCAGCATCCTGCCTAGCCTCAAACCCGAAGAATCCAGCCTCCTGCCTAGCCTCAAGCCCGAAGACTCCAGCCTCATGTCTAGCGTCAAGCCTGAAGACTCCAGACTCCTTCCTAGCCTTAAGCCTGAAGTTTCCAGCCTCCTGCCTAGCCACAAACCAGAAGACTGCAGCCTCCAGCCTCGCTTCAAGCCTGAAGACTCCAGCCTCCTGCCTAGCCTCAAGCCTCCAGCCTCCTGCCTAGCCCCAAAGCCCGAAGAGTCCAGCCTCCTCCCTAGCCTCAAGCCCGATGACTCCAGCCTCCTTTCTAGCCTCAAGCGCGAATACTCCAGCCTCCTGCCTAGCCTCAAGCCCGAAGACTTCAGCCTCCTGCCTAGGCTCAAGCCCGAAGACTCCAGCCTCCTGCTTAGCCTCAAACCCGATGACTCCAGCATCCTGCCTAGCCTCAAGCCTGAAGATTCCAGCCTCCTTCCTAACCTCAAGCCTGAAGACTCCACCCACCTGCCTAGCCTCAAGCCTGAAGATTCCAGCCTCCTGCCTAGCCTCAAGCCTGAAGACTCCAGCCTCCTGCCTAGCCTCAAACCGGAAGACTCCAGCCTTTATCCTAGCCTCAAGCCTGTAAACTCCAGACTCCTTCCTAGCCTCAAGCCTGAAGACTCCAGCCTCCTGCCTCGCCTCAACCCTGAAGACTCCAGCCTCCTGCCTAGCCTCAAGACTCCAGCCTCCTGCCTAGCCTCAAGCCCGAAGCCTCCAGCCTCCTGCCTAGCCTCAAGCCCGAAGACTCCAGCCTCCGGCCTAGCCTCCAGCCCGACGACTACAGCCTCCTGCCTAGCCTCAAGCCCGAAGACACTCAGCCTCCTGCTTAGCCTCAAGCCTGACGACTCCAGCCTCCTGCCTAGCCTCAAGCTCAAAGACTCCAGCATCCTGCCAAACCATAAGCCCGAAGACTCCAGCCTCCTGCCAAGCCTCAAGCCCGAAGACTCCAGCCTCCTGCCAAGCCTCAAGCCCGAAGACTCCAGCCTCCTGCCTAGCCTCAAGCCGGAAGACTCAGGCCTCCTGCCTAGTCTCAAGCCTGAAGACTCGAGCCTCCTGCCTAGCTTAAAGCCTGAAGACTCCAGCCTCCTGCCTAGCCTCAAGCCAGAAGACTCCAGCCTCCTGCCTAGCCTCAAGCTT
Organism: Mobula birostris; assembly: GCF_030028105.1. Lineage (NCBI taxonomy): Eukaryota > Metazoa > Chordata > Chondrichthyes > Myliobatiformes > Myliobatidae > Mobula > Mobula birostris. The sequence goes on from NW_027274869.1 coordinate 12,012, forward strand.
GAAGAGACCAGCCTCCTGCCTAGCCTCAAGCATGAAGACTCCGGCCTCCTGCCTAGCCTGAAGCCCGAAGACGCCAGCATCCTGCCTAGCCACAAGCCTGAAGATTCCAACCTCCTTCCTAGCCTCAAGCCTGAAGACACCACCCTCCTGCCTAGCCTCAAGCCTGAAGATTCCAGCCTCCTGCCTAGCCTCAAGCCTGAAGACTCCAGCCTCCTGCCTAGCCTCAAACCTGAAGACTCCAGCCTCTATCCTAGCCTCAAGCCTGTAAACTCCAGGCTCCTTCCTAGCCTCAAGACTGAAGACTCCAGCCTCCTCCCTCGCCTCAACCCTGAAGACTCCAGCCTCCTGCCTAGCCTCAAGACTCCAGCCTCCTGCCTAGCCTCAATCTCAAAGACTCCAGCATCCTGCCAAACCTTAAGCCCGAAGACTCCAGCCTCCTGCCAAGCCTCAAGCCCGAAGACTCCAGCCTCCTGCCAAGCCTCAAGCCCGAAGACTCCAGCCTCCTGCCTAGCCTGAAGCCGGAAGACTCATGCCTCCTGCCTAGTCTCAAGCCTGAAGACTCGAGCCTCCTGCCTAGCTTCAAGCCTGAAGACTCCAGCCTCCTGCCTAGCCTCAAGCCCGAAGACTCCAGCCTCCTGCCTAGCCTCAAGCTTGAAGAGTCCAGCCTCCTGCCTATCCTCAAGCACGAAGACTCCGGCCTCCTGCCAAGCCTCAAGCCCGAAGACGCCAGCATCCTGCCTAGCCACAAGCCTGAAGATTCCAACCTCCTTCCTAGCCTCAAGCCTGAAGACTCCACCCTCCTGCCTAGCCTCAAGCCTGAAGATTCCAGCCTCCTGCCTAGCCTCAAGCCTGAAGACTCCAGCCTCCTGCCTAGCCTCAAACCTGAAGACTCCAGCCTCTATCCTAGCCTCAAGCCTGTAAACTCCAGACTCCTTCCTAGCCTCAAGCCTGAAGACTCCAGCCTCCTGCCTCGCCTCAACCCTGAAGTCTCCAGCCTCCTGCCTAGCCTCAAGACTCCAGCCTCCTGCCTAGCCTCAAGCCCGAAGCCTCCCGCCTCCTGCCTAGCCTCAAGCCCGAAGACTCCAGCCTCCAGCCTAGCCTCAAGCCCGACGACTACAGCCTCCTTCCTAGCCTCAAGCCCGAAGACTCCAGCCTCCTGCCTAGCCTCAAGCCCGAAGACCCTCAGCCTCCTGCCTAGCCTCAAGCCTGATGACTCCAGCCTCCTGCCTAGCCTCAAGCTCAAAGACTCCAGCATCCTGCCAAGCCTTAAGCCCGAAGACTCGAGCCTCCTGCCTAGCCTCAAGCCTGAAGACTCCAGCCTCCTGCCTAGACTCAAGCCCGAAGACTCCAGCCTCCTGCCTAGCCTCAAGCTTGAAGAGTCCAGCCTCCTGCCTAGCCTCAAGCACGAAGACTCCGGCCTCCTGCCTAGCCTCAAGCGCGAAGACGCCAGCCCCCTGCCTGGCCTCAAGCCCAAAGACTCCAGCATCCTGCCTGGGCTTAAGCCCGAAGACTCCAGCCTCCTGCCTAGCCTCAAGACCGAAGACTGCAGCCTCCTGCCTAGCCTCCATCCTGAAGACTCCAGAATCCTGCCTAGCCTCAAGCCCGAAGATTCCAGACTCCGGCCTAGCCTCAAGCCTGAAGACTCCAGCCTCCTGCCTAGCCTCAAACCTGAAGACTCCAGCCTCTATCCTAGCCTCAAGCCTGTAAACTCCAGACTCCTTCCTAGCCTCAAGCCTGAAGACTCCAGCCTCCTGCCTCCCCTCAACCTTGAAGACTCCAGCCTCCTGCCTAGCCTCAAGACTCCAGCCTCCGGCCTAGCTTCCAGCCCAACGACTACAGCCTCCTTCCTAGCCTCAAGGCCGAAGACTCCAGCCTCCTGCCTAGCCTCAAGCCCGAAGATCCTCAGCCTCCTGCCTAGCCTCAAGCCTGACGACTCCAGCCTCCTGCCTAGCCTCAAGCTAAAAGACTCCAGCATCCTGCCAAGCCTTAAGCCCGAAGACTCCAGCCTCCTGCCAAGCCTCAAGCCCGAAGACTCCAGCCTCCTGTCAAGCCTCAAGCCCGAAGACTCCAGCCTCCTGCCTAGCCTCAAGCCGAAAGACTCAGGCCTCCTGCCTAGTCTCAAGCGTGAAGACTCGAGCCTCCTGCCTAGCCTCAAGCCTGAAGACTCCAGCCTCCTGCCTAGCCTCAAGCCCGGAGACTCCAGCCTCCTGCCTAGCCTCAAGCCCAAAGACTCCAGCCTCCTGCTTGGGTTTATGCCCGAAGACTCCAGCCTCCTGCCTAGCCTCAAGCCTGAAGACACCAGCCTCCTGCCTAGCCTCAAACCTGAAGACTCCAGCCTCTATCCTAGCCTCAAGCCTGTAAACTCCAGACTCCTTCCTAGCCTCAAGCCTGAAGACTCCAGCCTCCTACCTCGCCTCAACCCTGAAGACTCCAGCCTCCTGCCTAGCCTCAAGACTCCAGCCGCCTGCCTAGCCTCAAGCCCGAAGCCTCCAGCCTCCGGCCTAGCCTCAAGCACGAAGACTCCAGCCTCCGGCCTAGCATCAAGCCTGACGACTACAGCCTCCTTCCTAGCCTCAAGCCCGAAGACTCCAGCCTCCTGCCTAGCCTCAAGCCCGAAGACGCTCAGCCTCCTGCCTAGCCTCAAGCCTGACGACTCCAGCCTCCTGCCTAGCCTCAAGCTCAAAGACTCCAGCATGCTGCCAAGCCTTAAGCCCGAAGACTCCAGCCTCCTGCCAAGCCTCAAGCCCGAAGACTCCAGCCTCCTGCCAAGCCTCAAGCCTGAAGACTCCAGCCTCCTGCCTAGCCTCAAGCCGGAAGACTCAGGCCTCCTGCCTAGTCTCAAGCCTGAAGACTCCAGCCTCCTGCCTAGCCTCAGGCCTGAAGACTCCAGCCTCCTGCCTAGCCTCAAGCCCGAAGACTCCAGCCTCCTGCTTAGCCTCAAGCTCGAAGAGTCCAGCCTCCTGCCTAGCCTCAAGCACGAAGACTCCAGCCTCCTGCCTAGCCTCAAGCCCGAAGACGCCAGCCTCCTGCCTAGCCTCAAGCCCAAAGACTCCAGCCTCCTGCCTGGGCTTAAGCCCGAAGACTCCAGCCTCCTGCCTAGCCTCAAGCCCGAAGACTCCAGCCTCCTGCCTAGCCTCAAGCTCAAAGACTCCAGCATCCTGCCAAGCCGTAAGCCCAAAGACTCCAGCCTCCTGCCGAGCCTCAAACCCAAAGACTCCAGCCTTCTGCCTAGCTTCAAGCCCGAAGACTCCAGCCTCCTGCGTAGCCTCAACCGCGAAGACTACAGCCTCCTGCCAAGCCTCAAGCCTGAAGAGTCCAGCATCCTGCCTAGCCTCAAACCCGAAGAATCCAGCCTCCTGCCTAGCCTCAAGCCCGAAGACTCCAGCCTCATGTCTAGCGTCAAGCCTGAAGACTCCAGACTCCTTCCTAGCCTTAAGCCTGAAGTTTCCAGCCTCCTGCCTAGCCACAAACCAGAAGACTGCAGCCTCCAGCCTCGCTTCAAGCCTGAAGACTCCAGCCTCCTGCCTAGCCTCAAGCCTCCAGCCTCCTGCCTAGCCCCAAAGCCCGAAGAGTCCAGCCTCCTCCCTAGCCTCAAGCCCGATGACTCCAGCCTCCTTTCTAGCCTCAAGCGCGAATACTCCAGCCTCCTGCCTAGCCTCAAGCCCGAAGACTCCAGCCTCCTGCCTAGGCTCAAGCCCGAAGACTCCAGCCTCCTGCTTAGCCTCAAACCCGATGACTCCAGCATCCTGCCTAGCCTCAAGCCTGAAGATTCCAGCCTCCTTCCTAACCTCAAGCCTGAAGACTCCACCCACCTGCCTAGCCTCAAGCCTGAAGATTCCAGCCTCCTGCCTAGCCTCAAGCCTGAAGACTCCAGCCTCCTGCCTAGCCTCAAACCTGAAGACTCCAGCCTCTATCCTAGCCTCAAGCCTGTAAACTCCAGACTCCTTCCTAGCCTCAAGCCTGAAGACTCCAGCCTCCTGCCTCGCCTCAACCCTGAAGACTCCAGCCTCCTGCCTAGCCTCAAGACTCCAGCCTCCTGCCTAGCCTCAAGCCCGAAGCCTCCAGCCTCCTGCCTAGCCTCAAGCCCGAAGACTCCAGCCTCCGGCCTAGCCTCCAGCCCGACGACTACAGCCTCCTGCCTAGCCTCAAGCCCGAAGACCCTCAGCCTCCTGCTTAGCCTCAAGCCTGACGACTCCAGCCTCCTGCCTAGCCTCAAGCTCAAAGACTCCAGCATCCTGCCAAACCATAAGCCCGAAGACTCCAGCCTCCTGCCAAGCCTCAAGCCCGAAGACTCCAGCCTCCTGCCAAGCCTCAAGCCCGAAGACTCCAGCCTCCTGCCTAGCCTCAAGCCGGAAGACTCAGGCCTCCTGCCTAGTCTCAAGCCTGAAGACTCGAGCCTCCTGCCTAGCTTAAAGCCTGAAGACTCCAGCCTCCTGCCTAGCCTCAAGCCAGAAGACTCCAGCCTCCTGCCTAGCCTCAAGCTTGAAGAGACCAGCCTCCTGCCTAGCCTCAAGCATGAAGACTCCGGCCTCCTGCCTAGCCTGAAGCCCGAAGACGCCAGCATCCTGCCTAGCCACAAGCCTGAAGATTCCAACCTCCTTCCTAGCCTCAAGCCTGAAGACACCACCCTCCTGCCTAGCCTCAAGCCTGAAGATTCCAGCCTCCTGCCTAGCCTCAAGCCTGAAGACTCCAGCCTCCTGCCTAGCCTCAAACCTGAAGACTCCAGCCTCTATCCTAGCCTCAAGCCTGTAAACTCCAGGCTCCTTCCTAGCCTCAAGACTGAAGACTCCAGCCTCCTCCCTCGCCTCAACCCTGAAGACTCCAGCCTCCTGCCTAGCCTCAAGACTCCAGCCTCCTGCCTAGCCTCAATCTCAAAGACTCCAGCATCCTGCCAAACCTTAAGCCCGAAGACTCCAGCCTCCTGCCAAGCCTCAAGCCCGAAGACTCCAGCCTCCTGCCAAGCCTCAAGCCCGAAGACTCCAGCCTCCTGCCTAGCCTGAAGCCGGAAGACTCAGGCCTCCTGCCTAGTCTCAAGCCTGAAGACTCGAGCCTCCTGCCTAGCTTCAAGCCTGAAGACTCCAGCCTCCTGCCTAGCCTCAAGCCCGAAGACTCCAGCCTCCTGCCTAGCCTCAAGCTTGAAGAGTCCAGCCTCCTGCCTATCCTCAAGCACGAAGACTCCGGCCTCCTGCCAAGCCTCAAGCCCGAAGACGCCAGCATCCTGCCTAGCCACAAGCCTGAAGATTCCAACCTCCTTCCTAGCCTCAAGCCTGAAGACTCCACCCTCCTGCCTAGCCTCAAGCCTGAAGATTCCAGCCTCCTGCCTAGCCTCAAGCCTGAAGACTCCAGCCTCCTGCCTAGCCTCAAACCTGAAGACTCCAGCCTCTATCCTAGCCTCAAGCCTGTAAACTCCAGACTCCTTCCTAGCCTCAAGCCTGAAGACTCCAGCCTCCTGCCTCGCCTCAACCCTGAAGTCTCCAGCCTCCTGCCTAGCCTCAAGACTCCAGCCTCCTGCCTAGCCTCAAGCCCGAAGCCTCCCGCCTCCTGCCTAGCCTCAAGCCCGAAGACTCCAGCCTCCAGCCTAGCCTCAAGCCCGACGACTACAGCCTCCTTCCTAGCCTCAAGCCCGAAGACTCCAGCCTCCTGCCTAGCCTCAAGCCCGAAGACCCTCAGCCTCCTGCCTAGCCTCAAGCCTGATGACTCCAGCCTCCTGCCTAGCCTCAAGCTCAAAGACTCCAGCATCCTGCCAAGCCTTAAGCCCGAAGACTCCAGCCTCCTGCCTAGCCTCAAGCCTGAAGACTCCAGCCTCCTGCCTAGACTCAAGCCCGAAGACTCCAGCCTCCTGCCTAGCCTCAAGCTTGAAGAGTCCAGCCTCCTGCCTAGCTTCAAGCACGAAGACTCCGGCCTCCTGCCTAGCCTCAAGCCCGAAGACGCCAGCCTCCTGCCAGGCCTCAAGCCCAAAGACTGCAGCATCCTGCCTGGGCTTAAGCCCGAAGACTCCAGCCTCCTGCCTAGCCTCAAGACCGAAGACTGCAGCCTCCTGCCTAGCCTCCATCCTGAAGACTCCAGAATCCTGCCTAGCCTCAAGCCCGAAGATTCCAGACTCCGGCCTAGCCTCAAGCCTGAAGACTCCAGCCTCCTGCTAGCCTCAAACCTGAAGACTCCAGCCTCTATCCTAGCCTCAAGCCTGTAAACTCCAGACTCCTTCCTAGCCTCAAGCCTGAAGACTCCAGCCTCCTGCCTCCCCTCAACCTTGAAGACTCCAGCCTCCGGCCTAGCCTCCAGCCCAACGACTACAGCCTCCTTCCTAGCCTCAAGGCCGAAGACTCCAGCCTCCTGCCTAGCCTCAAGCCCGAAGATCCTCAGCCTCCTGCCTAGCCTCAAGCCTGACGACTCCAGCCTCCTGCCTAGCCTCAAGCTAAAAGACTCCAGCATCCTGCCAAGCCTTAAGCCCGAAGACTCCAGCCTCCTGCCAAGCCTCAAGCCCGAAGACTCCAGCCTCCTGTCAAGCCTCAAGCCCGAAGACTCCAGCCTCCTGCCTAGCCTCAAGCCGAAAGACTCAGGCCTCCTGTCTAGTCTCAAGCGTGAAGACTCGAGCCTCCTGCCTAGCCTCAAGCCTGAAGACTCCAGCCTCCTGCCTAGCCTCAAGCCCGGAGACTCCAGCCTCCTGCCTAGCCTCAAGCCCAAAGACTCCAGCCTCCTGCCTGGGTTTATGCCCGAAGACTCCAGCCTCCTGCCTAGCCTCAAGCTTGAAGACACCAGCCTCCTGCCTAGCCTCAAACCTGAAGACTCCAGCCTCTATCCTAGCCTCAAGCCTGTAAACTCCAGACTCCTTCCTAGCCTCAAGCCTGAAGACTCCAGCCTCCTACCTCGCCTCAACCCTGAAGACTCCAGCCTCCCGCCTAGCCTCAAGACTCCAGCCGCCTGCCTAGCCTCAAGCCCGAAGCCTCCAGCCTCCGGCCTAGCCTCAAGCCCGAAGACTCCAGCCTCCGGCCTAGCATCAAGCCTGACGACTACAGCCTCCTTCCTAGCCTCAAGCCTGAAGAGTCCAGCCTCCTGCCTAGCCTCAAACCCGAAGAATCCAGCCTCCTGCCTAGCCTCAAGCCCGAAGACTCCAGCCTCATTTCTAGCGTCAAGCCTGAAGACTCCAGACTCCTTCCTAGCCTCAAGCCTGAAGTTTCCAGCCTCCTGCCTAGCCACAAACCTGAAGACTGCAGCCTCCAGCCTCGCTTCAAGCCTGAAGACTCCAGCCTCCTGCCTAGCCCCAAAGCCCGAAGAGTCCAGCCTCCTCCCTAGCCTCAAGCCTGACGACTCCAGCCTCCTGCCTAGCCTCAAGCTAAAAGACTCCAGCATCCTGCCAAGCCTTAAGCCCGAAGACTCCAGCCTCCTGCCAAGCCTCAAGCCCGAAGACTCCAGCCTCCTGTCAAGCCTCAAGCCCGAAGACTCCAGCCTCCTGCCTAGCCTCAAGCCGAAAGACTCAGGCCTCCTGCCTAGTCTCAAGCGTGAAGACTCGAGCCTCCTGCCTAGCCTCAAGCCTGAAGACTCCAGCCTCCTGCCTAGCCTCAAGCCCGGAGACTCCAGCCTCCTGCCTAGCCTCAAGCCCAAAGACTCCAGCCTCCTGCCTGGGTTTATGCCCGAAGACTCCAGCCTCCTGCCTAGCCTCAAGCCTGAAGACACCAGCCTCCCCTAGCCTCAAACCTGAAGACTCCAGCCTCTATCCTAGCCTCAAGCCTGTAAACTCCAGACTCCTTCCTAGCCTCAAGCCTGAAGACTCCAGCCTCCTACCTCGCCTCAACCCTGAAGACTCCAGCCTCCTGCCTAGCCTCAAGACTCCAGCCGCCTGCCTAGCCTCAAGCCCGAAGCCTCCAGCCTCCGGCCTAGCCTCAAGCCCGAAGACTCCAGCCTCCGGCCTAGCATCAAGCCTGACGACTACAGCCTCCTTCCTAGCCTCAAGCCCGAAGACTCCAGCCTCCTGCCTAGCCTCAAGCCCGAAGACGCTCAGCCTCCTGCCTAGCCTCAAGCCTGACGACTCCAGCCTCCTGCCTAGCCTCAAGCTCAAAGACTCCAGCATGCTGCCAAGCCTTAAGCCCGAAGACTCCAGCCTCCTGCCAAGCCTCAAGCCCGAAGACTCCAGCCTCCTGCCAAGCCTCAAGCCTGAAGACTCCAGCCTCCTGCCTAGCCTCAAGCCGGAAGACTCAGGCCTCCTGCCTAGTCTCAAGCCTGAAGACTCCAGCCTCCTGCCTAGCCTCAGGCCTGAAGACTCCAGCCTCCTGCCTAGCCTCAAGCCCGAAGACTCCAGCCTCCTGCCTAGCCTGAAGCTCGAAGACTCCAGCCTCCTGCCTAGCCTCAAGCACGAAGACTCCAGCCTCCTGTCTAGCCTCAAGCCCGAAGACGCCAGCCTCCTGCCTAGCCGCAAGCCCAAAGACTCCAGCCTCCTGCCTGGGCTTAAGCCCGAAGACTCCAGCCTCCTGCCTAGCCTCAACCCCGAAGACTGCAGCCTCCTGCCTAGCCTCAAGCTCAAAGACTCCAGCATCCTGCCAAGCCTTAAGCCCAAAGACTCCAGCCTCCTGCCTAGCCTCAAACCCAAAGACTCCAGCCTACTGCCTAGCTTCAAGCCCGAAGACTCCAGTCTCCTGCGTAGCCTCAACCGCGAAGACTACAGCCTCCTGCCAAGCCTCAAGCCTGAAGAGTCCAGCCTCCTGCCTAGCCTCAAACCCGAAGAATCCAGCCTCCTGCCTAGCCTCAAGCCCGAAGACTCCAGCCTCATTTCTAGCGTCAAGCCTGAAGACTCCAGACTCCTTCCTAGCCTCAAGCCTGAAGTTTCCAGCCTCCTGCCTAGCCACAAACCTGAAGACTGCAGCCTCCAGCCTCGCTTCAAGCCTGAAGACTCCAGCCTCCTGCCTAGCCCCAAAGCCCGAAGAGTCCAGCCTCCTCCCTAGCCTCAAGCCCGATGACTCCAGCCTCCTTTCTAGCCTCAAGCACGAATACTCCAGCCTCCTGCCTAGCCTCAAGCCCGAAGACTCCAGCCTCCTGCCTAGCCTCAAGCCCGATGACTCCAGCATCCTGCCTAGCCTCAAGCCTGAAGATTCCAGCCTCCTTCCTAGCCTCAAGCCTGAAGACTCCACCCACCTGCCTAGCCTCAAGCCTGAAGATTCCAGACTCCTGCCTAGCCTCAAGCCTGAAGACTCCAGCCTCCTGCCTAGTCTCAAACCTGAAGACTCCAGCCTCTATCCTAGCCTCAAGCCTGTAAACTCCAGAGCCTTCCTAGCCTCAAGCTCAAAGACTCCAGCATCCTGCCAAGCCTTAAGCCCAAAGACTCCAGCCTCCTGCCTAGCCTCAAACCCAAAGACTCCAGCCTACTGCCTAGCTTCAAGCCCGAAGACTCCAGCCTCCAGCGTAGACTCAACCGCGAAGACTACAGCCTCCTGCCAAGCCTCAAGCCTGAAGAGTCCAGCCTCCTGCCTAGCCTCAAACCCGAAGAATCCAGCCTCCTACCTAGCCTCAAGCCCGAAGACTCCAGCCTCATGTCTAGCGTCAAGCCTGAAGACTCCAGACTCCGTCCTAGCCTCAAGCCTGTAGTTTCCAGCCTCCTGCCTAGCCACAAACCTGAAGACTGCAGCCTCCAGCCTCGCTTCAAGCCTGAAGACTCCAGCCTCCTGCCTAGCCCCAAAGCCCGAAGAGTCCAGCCTCCTCCCTAGCCTCAAGCCCGATGACTCCAGCCTCCTTTCTAGCCTCAAGCGCGAATACTCCAGCCTCCTGCCTAGCCTCAAGCCCGAAGACTCCAGCCTCCTGCCTAGCCTCAAGCCCGATGACTCCAGCATCCTGCCTAGCCTCAAGCCTGAAGATTCCAGCCTCCTTCCTAGCCTCAAGCCTGAAGACTCCACCCACCTGCCTAGCCTCAAGCCTGAAGATTGCAGACTCCTGCCTAGCCTCAAGCCTGAAGACTCCAGCCTCCTGCCTAGCCTCAAACCTGAAGACTCCAGCCTCTATCCTAGCCTCAAGCCTGTAAACTCCAGACTCCTTCCTAGCCTCAAGCCTGAAGACTCCAGCCTCCTGCCTCGCCTCAACCCTGAAGACTCCAGCCTCCTGCCTAGCCTCAAGACTCCAGGCTCCGGCCTAGCCTCCAGCCCAACGACTACAGCCTCCTTCCTAGCCTCAAGGCCGAAGACTCCAGCCTCCTGCCTAGCCTCAAGCCCGAAGATCCTCAGCCTCCTGCCTAGCCTCAAGCCTGACGACTCCAGCCTCCTGCCTAGCCTCAAGCTAAAAGACTCCAGCATCCTGCCAAGCCTTAAGCCCGAAGACTCCAGCCTCCTGCCAAGCCTCAAGCCCGAAGACTCCAGCCTCCTGCCAAGCCTCAAGCCCGAAGACTCCAGCCCCCTGCCTAGCCTCAAGCCGAAAGACTCAGGCCTCCTGCCTAGTCTCAAGCCTGAAGACTCGAGCCTCCTGCCTAGCCTCAAGCCTGAAGGCTCCAGCCTCCTGCCTAGCCTCAAGCCCGAAGACTCCAGCCTCCTGCCTAGCCTCAAGCTTGAAGAGTCCAGCCTCCTGCCTAGCCTCAAGCATGAAGACTCCAGCCTCCTGCCTAGCCTCAAGCCTGAAGACACCAGCCTCCTGCCTAGCCTCAAACCTGAAGCCTCCAGCCTCTATCCTAGCGTCAAGCCTGTAAACTCCAGACTCCTTCCTAGCCTCAAGCCTGAAGACTACAGCCTCCTACCTCACCTCAACCCTGAAGACTCCAGTCTCCTGCCTACCCTCAAGACTCCAGCCTCCTGCCTAGCCTCAAGCCCGAAGCCTCCAGCCTCCGGCCTAGCCTCAAGCCCGAAGACTCCAGCCTCCGGCCTAGCATCAAGCCCGACGACTACAGCCTCCTTCCTAGCCTCAAGCCCGAAGACTCCAGCCTCCTGCCTAGCCTCAAGCTCAAAGACTCCAGCATGCTGCCAAGCCTTAAGCCCGAAGACTCCAGCCTCCTGCCAAGCCTCAAGCCCGAAGACTCCAGCCTCCTGCCAAGCCACAAGCCCGAAGACTCCAGCCTCCTGCCTAGTCTCAAGCCTGAAGACTCGAGCCTCCTGCCTAGCCTCAAGCCTGAAGACTCCTGCCTAGCCTCAAGCCCGAAGACTCCAGCCTCCTGCCTAGCCTCAAGCCCGAAGCCTCCAGCCTCCTGCCTAGCCTCAAGCCCGAAGACTCCAGCCTCCGGCCTAGCCTCCAGCCCGACGACTACAGCCTCCTGCCTAGCCTCAAGCCCGAAGACCCTCAGCCTCCTGCTTAGCCTCAAGCCTGACGACTCCAGCCTCCTGCCTAGCCTCAAGCTCAAAGACTCCAGCATCCTGCCAAACCATAAGCCCGAAGACTCCAGCCTCCTGCCAAGCCTCAAGCCCGAAGACTCCAGCCTCCTGCCAAGCCTCAAGCCCGAAGACTCCAGCCTCCTGCCTAGCCTCAAGCCGGAAGACTCAGGCCTCCTGCCTAGTCTCAAGCCTGAAGACTCGAGCCTCCTGCCTAGCTTAAAGCCTGAAGACTCCAGCCTCCTGCCTAGCCTCAAGCCAGAAGACTCCAGCCTCCTGCCTAGCCTCAAGCTTGAAGAGACCAGCCTCCTGCCTAGCCTCAAGCATGAAGACTCCGGCCTCCTGCCTAGCCTCAAGCCCGAAGACGCCAGCATCCTGCCTAGCCACAAGCCTGAAGATTCCAACCTCCTTCCTAGCCTCAAGCCTGAAGACACCACCCTCCTGCCTAGCCTCAAGCCTGAAGATTCCAGCCTCCTGCCTAGCCTCAAGCCTGAAGACTCCAGCCTCCTGCCTAGCCTCAAACCTGAAGACTCCAGCCTCTATCCTAGCCTCAAGCCTGTAAACTCCAGGCTCCTTCCTAGCCTCAAGACTGAAGACTCCAGCCTCCTCCCTCGCCTCAACCCTGAAGACTCCAGCCTCCTGCCTAGCCTCAAGACTCCAGCCTCCTGCCTAGCCTCAATCTCAAAGACTCCAGCATCCTGCCAAACCTTAAGCCCGAAGACTCCAGCCTCCTGCCAAGCCTCAAGCCCGAAGACTCCAGCCTCCTGCCAAGCCTCAAGCCCGAAGACTCCAGCCTCCTGCCTAGCCTGAAGCCGGAAGACTCAGGCCTCCTGCCTAGTCTCAAGCCTGAAGACTCGAGCCTCCTGCCTAGCTTCAAGCCTGAAGACTCCAGCCTCCTGCCTAGCCTCAAGCCCGAAGACTCCAGCCTCCTGCCTAGCCTCAAGCTTGAAGAGTCCAGCCTCCTGCCTATCCTCAAGCACGAAGACTCCGGCCTCCTGCCAAGCCTCAAGCCCGAAGACGCCAGCATCCTGCCTAGCCACAAGCCTGAAGATTCCAACCTCCTTCCTAGCCTCAAGCCTGAAGACTCCACCCTCCTGCCTAGCCTCAAGCCTGAAGATTCCAGCCTCCTGCCTAGCCTCAAGCCTGAAGACTCCAGCCTCCTGCCTAGCCTCAAACCTGAAGACTCCAGCCTCTATCCTAGCCTCAAGCCTGTAAACTCCAGACTCCTTCCTAGCCTCAAGCCTGAAGACTCCAGCCTCCTGCCTCGCCTCAACCCTGAAGTCTCCAGCCTCCTGCCTAGCCTCAAGACTCCAGCCTCCTGCCTAGCCTCAAGCCCGAAGCCTCCCGCCTCCTGCCTAGCCTCAAGCCCGAAGACTCCAGCCTCCAGCCTAGCCTCAAGCCCGACGACTACAGCCTCCTTCCTAGCCTCAAGCCCGAAGACTCCAGCCTCCTGCCTAGCCTCAAGCCCGAAGACCCTCAGCCTCCTGCCTAGCCTCAAGCCTGATGACTCCAGCCTCCTGCCTAGCCTCAAGCTCAAAGACTCCAGCATCCTGCCAAGCCTTAAGCCCGAAGACTCGAGCCTCCTGCCTAGCCTCAAGCCTGAAGACTCCAGCCTCCTGCCTAGACTCAAGCCCGAAGACTCCAGCCTCCTGCCTAGCCTCAAGCTTGAAGAGTCCAGCCTCCTGCCTAGCCTCAAGCACGAAGACTCCGGCCTCCTGCCTAGCCTCAAGCGCGAAGACGCCAGCCCCCTGCCTGGCCTCAAGCCCAAAGACTCCAGCATCCTGCCTGGGCTTAAGCCCGAAGACTCCAGCCTCCTGCCTAGCCTCAAGACCGAAGACTGCAGCCTCCTGCCTAGCCTCCATCCTGAAGACTCCAGAATCCTGCCTAGCCTCAAGCCCGAAGATTCCAGACTCCGGCCTAGCCTCAAGCCTGAAGACTCCAGCCTCCTGCCTAGCCTCAAACCTGAAGACTCCAGCCTCTATCCTAGCCTCAAGCCTGTAAACTCCAGACTCCTTCCTAGCCTCAAGCCTGAAGACTCCAGCCTCCTGCCTCCCCTCAACCTTGAAGACTCCAGCCTCCTGCCTAGCCTCAAGACTCCAGCCTCCGGCCTAGCTTCCAGCCCAACGACTACAGCCTCCTTCCTAGCCTCAAGGCCGAAGACTCCAGCCTCCTGCCTAGCCTCAAGCCCGAAGATCCTCAGCCTCCTGCCTAGCCTCAAGCCTGACGACTCCAGCCTCCTGCCTAGCCTCAAGCTAAAAGACTCCAGCATCCTGCCAAGCCTTAAGCCCGAAGACTCCAGCCTCCTGCCAAGCCTCAAGCCCGAAGACTCCAGCCTCCTGTCAAGCCTCAAGCCCGAAGACTCCAGCCTCCTGCCTAGCCTCAAGCCGAAAGACTCAGGCCTCCTGCCTAGTCTCAAGCGTGAAGACTCGAGCCTCCTGCCTAGCCTCAAGCCTGAAGACTCCAGCCTCCTGCCTAGCCTCAAGCCCGGAGACTCCAGCCTCCTGCCTAGCCTCAAGCCCAAAGACTCCAGCCTCCTGCTTGGGTTTATGCCCGAAGACTCCAGCCTCCTGCCTAGCCTCAAGCCTGAAGACACCAGCCTCCTGCCTAGCCTCAAACCTGAAGACTCCAGCCTCTATCCTAGCCTCAAGCCTGTAAACTCCAGACTCCTTCCTAGCCTCAAGCCTGAAGACTCCAGCCTCCTACCTCGCCTCAACGCTGAAGACTCCAGCCTCCTGCCTAGCCTCAAGACTCCAGCCGCCTGCCTAGCCTCAAGCCCGAAGCCTCCAGCCTCCGGCCTAGCCTCAAGCCCGAAGACTCCAGCCTCCGGCCTAGCATCAAGCCTGACGACTACAGCCTCCTTCCTAGCCTCAAGCCCGAAGACTCCAGCCTCCTGCCTAGCCTCAAGCCCGAAGACGCTCAGCCTCCTGCCTAGCCTCAAGCCTGACGACTCCAGCCTCCTGCCTAGCCTCAAGCTCAAAGACTCCAGCATGCTGCCAAGCCTTAAGCCCGAAGACTCCAGCCTCCTGCCAAGCCTCAAGCCCGAAGACTCCAGCCTCCTGCCAAGCCTCAAGCCTGAAGACTCCAGCCTCCTGCCTAGCCTCAAGCCGGAAGACTCAGGCCTCCTGCCTAGTCTCAAGCCTGAAGACTCCAGCCTCCTGCCTAGCCTCAGGCCTGAAGACTCCAGCCTCCTGCCTAGCCTCAAGCCCGAAGACTCCAGCCTCCTGCTTAGCCTCAAGCTCGAAGAGTCCAGCCTCCTGCCTAGACTCAAGCACGAAGACTCCAGCCTCCTGCCTAGCCTCAAGCCCGAAGACGCCAGCCTCCTGCCTAGCCTCAAGCCCAAAGACTCCAGCCTCCTGCCTGGGCTTAAGCCCGAAGACTCCAGCCTCCTGCCTAGCCTCAAGCCCGAAGACTCCAGCCTCCTGCCTAGCCTCAAGCTCAAAGACTCCAGCATCCTGCCAAGCCGTAAGCCCAAAGACTCCAGCCTCCTGCCGAGCCTCAAACCCAAAGACTCCAGCCTTCTGCCTAGCTTCAAGCCCGAAGACTCCAGCCTCCTGCGTAGCCTCAACCGCGAAGACTACAGCCTCCTGCCAAGCCTCAAGCCTGAAGAGTCCAGCATCCTGCCTAGCCTCAAACCCGAAGAATCCAGCCTCCTGCCTAGCCTCAAGCCCGAAGACTCCAGCCTCATGTCTAGCGTCAAGCCTGAAGACTCCAGACTCCTTCCTAGCCTTAAGCCTGAAGTTTCCAGCCTCCTGCCTAGCCACAAACCAGAAGACTGCAGCCTCCAGCCTCGCTTCAAGCCTGAAGACTCCAGCCTCCTGCCTAGCCTCAAGCCTCCAGCCTCCTGCCTAGCCCCAAAGCTCGAAGAGTCCAGCCTCCTCCCTAGCCTCAAGCCCGATGACTCCAGCCTCCTTTCTAGCCTCAAGCGCGAATACTCCAGCCTCCTGCCTAGCCTCAAGCCCGAAGACTCCAGCCTCCTGCCTAGCCTCAAGCCCGAAGACGCTCAGCCTCCTGCCAAGCCTCAAGCCTGACGACTCCAGCCTCCTGCCTAGCCTCAAGCTCAAAGACTCCAGCATGCTGCCAAGCCTTAAGCCCGAAGACTCCAGCCTCCTGCCAAGCCTCAAGCCCGAAGACTCCAGCCTCCTGCCAAGCCTCAAGCCTGAAGACTCCAGCCTCCTGCCTAGCCTCAAGCCGGAAGACTCAGGCCTCCTGCCTACTCTCAAGCCTGAAGACTCCAGCCTCCTGCCTAGCCTCAGGCCTGAAGACTCCAGCCTCCTGCCTAGCCTCAAGCCCGAAGACTCCAGCCTCCTGCCTAGCCTCAAGCTCGAAGAGTCCAGCCTCCTGCCTAGCCTCAAGCACGAAGACTCCAGCCTCCTGCCTAGCCTCAAGCCCGAAGACGCCAGCCTCCTGCCTAGCCTCAAGCCCAAAGACTCCAGCCTCCTGCCTGGGCTTAAGCCCGAAGACTCCAGCCTCCTGCCTAGCCTCAAGCCCGAAGACTCCAGCCTCCTGCCTAGCCTCAAGCTCAAAGACTCCAGCATCCTGCCAAGCCGTAAGCCCAAAGACTCCAGCCTCCTGCCGAGCCTCAAACCCAAAGACTCCAGCCTTCTGCCTAGCTTCAAGCCCGAAGACTCCAGCCTCCTGCGTAGCCTCAACCGCGAAGACTACAGCCTCCTGCCAAGCCTCAAGCCTGAAGAGTCCAGCATCCTGCCTAGCCTCAAACCCGAAGAATCCAGCCTCCTGCCTAGCCTCAAGCCCGAAGACTCCAGCCTCATGTCTAGCGTCAAGCCTGAAGACTCCAGACTCCTTCCTAGCCTTAAGCCTGAAGTTTCCAGCCTCCTGCCTAGCCACAAACCAGAAGACTGCAGCCTCCAGCCTCGCTTCAAGCCTGAAGACTCCAGCCTCCTGCCTAGCCTCAAGCCTCCAGCCTCCTGCCTAGCCCCAAAGCCCGAAGAGTCCAGCCTCCTCCCTAGCCTCAAGCCCGATGACTCCAGCCTCCTTTCTAGCCTCAAGCGCGAATACTCCAGCCTCCTGCCTAGCCTCAAGCCCGAAGACTCCAGCCTCCTGCCTAGGCTCAAGCCCGAAGACTCCAGCCTCCTGCTTAGCCTCAAACCCGATGACTCCAGCATCCTGCCTAGCCTCAAGCCTGAAGATTCCAGCCTCCTTCCTAACCTCAAGCCTGAAGACTCCACCCACCTGCCTAGCCTCAAGCCTGAAGATTCCAGCCTCCTGCCTAGCCTCAAGCCTGAAGACTCCAGCCTCCTGCCTAGCCTCAAACCTGAAGACTCCAGCCTCTATCCTAGCCTCAAGCCTGTAAACTCCAGACTCCTTCCTAGCCTCAAGCCTGAAGACTCCAGCCTCCTGCCTCGCCTCAACCCTGAAGACTCCAGCCTCCTGCCTAGCCTCAAGACTCCAGCCTCCTGCCTAGCCTCAAGCCCGAAGCCTCCAGCCTCCTGCCTAGCCTCAAGCCCGAAGACTCCAGCCTCCGGCCTAGCCTCCAGCCCGACGACTACAGCCTCCTGCCTAGCCTCAAGCCCGAAGACCCTCAGCCTCCTGCTTAGCCTCAAGCCTGACGACTCCAGCCTCCTGCCTAGCCTCAAGCTCAAAGACTCCAGCATCCTGCCAAACCATAAGCCCGAAGACTCCAGCCTCCTGCCAAGCCTCAAGCCCGAAGACTCCAGACTCCTGCCAAGCCTCAAGCCCGAAGACTCCAGCCTCCTGCCTAGCCTCAAGCCGGAAGACTCAGGCCTCCTGCCTAGTCTCAAGCCTGAAGACTCGAGCCTCCTGCCTAGCTTAAAGCCTGAAGACTCCAGCCTCCTGCCTAGCCTCAAGCCAGAAGACTCCAGCCTCCTGCCTAGCCTCAAGCTTGAAGAGACCAGCCTCCTGCCTAGCCTCAAGCATGAAGACTCCGGCCTCCTGCCTAGCCTGAAGCCCGAAGACGCCAGCATCCTGCCTAGCCACAAGCCTGAAGATTCCAACCTCCTTCCTAGCCTCAAGCCTGAAGACACCACCCTCCTGCCTAGCCTCAAGCCTGAAGATTCCAGCCTCCTGCCTAGCCTCAAGCCTGAAGACTCCAGCCTCCTGCCTAGCCTCAAACCTGAAGACTCCAGCCTCTATCCTAGCCTCAAGCCTGTAAACTCCAGGCTCCTTCCTAGCCTCAAGACTGAAGACTCCAGCCTCCTCCCTCGCCTCAACCCTGAAGACTCCAGCCTCCTGCCTAGCCTCAAGACTCCAGCCTCCTGCCTAGCCTCAATCTCAAAGACTCCAGCATCCTGCCAAACCTTAAGCCCGAAGACTCCAGCCTCCTGCCAAGCCTCAAGCCCGAAGACTCCAGCCTCCTGCCAAGCCTCAAGCCTGAAGACTCCAGCCTCCTGCCTAGCCTGAAGCCGGAAGACTCAGGCCTCCTGCCTAGTCTCAAGCCTGAAGACTCGAGCCTCCTGCCTAGCTTCAAGCCTGAAGACTCCAGCCTCCTGCCTAGCCTCAAGCCCGAAGACTCCAGCCTCCTGCCTAGCCTCAAGCTTGAAGAGTCCAGCCTCCTGCCTATCCTCAAGCACGAAGACTCCGGCCTCCTGCCAAGCCTCAAGCCCGAAGACGCCAGCATCCTGCCTAGCCACAAGCCTGAAGATTCCAACCTCCTTCCTAGCCTCAAGCCTGAAGACTCCACCCTCCTGCCTAGCCTCAAGCCTGAAGATTCCAGCCTCCTGCCTAGCCTCAAGCCTGAAGACTCCAGCCTCCTGCCTAGCCTCAAACCTGAAGACTCCAGCCTCTATCCTAGCCTCAAGCCTGTAAACTCCAGACTCCTTCCTAGCCTCAAGCCTGAAGACTCCAGCCTCCTGCCTCGCCTCAACCCTGAAGTCTCCAGCCTCCTGCCTAGCCTCAAGACTCCAGCCTCCTGCCTAGCCTCAAGCCCGAAGCCTCCCGCCTCCTGCCTAGCCTCAAGCCCGAAGACTCCAGCCTCCAGCCTAGCCTCAAGCCCGACGACTACAGCCTCCTTCCTAGCCTCAAGCCCGAAGACTCCAGCCTCCTGCCTAGCCTCAAGCCCGAAGACCCTCAGCCTCCTGCCTAGCCTCAAGCCTGATGACTCCAGCCTCCTGCCTAGCCTCAAGCTCAAAGACTCCAGCATCCTGCCAAGCCTTAAGCCCGAAGACTCGAGCCTCCTGCCTAGCCTCAAGCCTGAAGACTCCAGCCTCCTGCCTAGACTCAAGCCCGAAGACTCCAGCCTCCTGCCTAGCCTCAAGCTTGAAGAGTCCAGCCTCCTGCCTAGCTTCAAGCACGAAGACTCCGGCCTCCTGCCTAGCCTCAAGCCCGAAGACGCCAGCCTCCTGCCAGGCCTCAAGCCCAAAGACTCCAGCATCCTGCCTGGGCTTAAGCCCGAAGACTCCAGCCTCCTGCCTAGCCTCAAGACCGAAGACTGCAGCCTCCTGCCTAGCCTCCATCCTGAAGACTCCAGAATCCTGCCTAGCCTCAAGCCCGAAGATTCCAGACTCCGGCCTAGCCTCAAGCCTGAAGACTCCAGCCTCCTGCCTAGCCTCAAACCTGAAGACTCCAGCCTCTATCCTAGCCTCAAGCCTGTAAACTCCAGACTCCTTCCTAGCCTCAAGCCTGAAGACTCCAGCCTCCTGCCTCCCCTCAACCTTGAAGACTCCAGCCTCCGGCCTAGCCTCCAGCCCAACGACTACAGCCTCCTTCCTAGCCTCAAGGCCGAAGACTCCAGCCTCCTGCCTAGCCTCAAGCCCGAAGATCCTCAGCCTCCTGCCTAGCCTCAAGCCTGACGACTCCAGCCTCCTGCCTAGCCTCAAGCTAAAAGACTCCAGCATCCTGCCAAGCCTTAAGCCCGAAGACTCCAGCCTCCTGCCAAGCCTCAAGCCCGAAGACTCCAGCCTCCTGTCAAGCCTCAAGCCCGAAGACTCCAGCCTCCTGCCTAGCCTCAAGCCGAAAGACTCAGGCCTCCTGTCTAGTCTCAAGCGTGAAGACTCGAGCCTCCTGCCTAGCCTCAAGCCTGAAGACTCCAGCCTCCTGCCTAGCCTCAAGCCCGGAGACTCCAGCCTCCTGCCTAGCCTCAAGCCCAAAGACTCCAGCCTCCTGCCTGGGTTTATGCCCGAAGACTCCAGCCTCCTGCCTAGCCTCAAGCTTGAAGACACCAGCCTCCTGCCTAGCCTCAAACCTGAAGACTCCAGCCTCTATCCTAGCCTCAAGCCTGTAAACTCCAGACTCCTTCCTAGCCTCAAGCCTGAAGACTCCAGCCTCCTACCTCGCCTCAACCCTGAAGACTCCAGCCTCCTGCCTAGCCTCAAGACTCCAGCCGCCTGCCTAGCCTCAAGCCCGAAGCCTCCAGCCTCCGGCCTAGCCTCAAGCCCGAAGACTCCAGCCTCCGGCCTAGCATCAAGCCTGACGACTACAGCATCCTTCCTAGCCTCAAGCCCGAAGACTCCAGCCTCCTGCCTAGCCTCAAGCCCGAAGACGCTCAGCCTCCTGCCTAGCCTCAAGCCTGACGACTCCAGCCTCCTGCCTAGCCTCAAGCTCAAAGACTCCAGCATGCTGCCAAGCCTTAAGCCCGAAGACTCCAGCCTCCTGCCAAGCCTCAAGCCCGAAGACTCCAGCCTCCTGCCAAGCCTCAAGCCTGAAGACTCCAGCCTCCTGCCTAGCCTCAAGCCGGAAGACTCAGGCCTCCTGCCTAGTCTCAAGCCTGAAGACTCCAGCCTCCTGCCTAGCCTCAGGCCTGAAGACTCCAGCCTCCTGCCTAGCCTCAAGCCCGAAGACTCCAGCCTCCTGCCTAGCCTGAAGCTCGAAGACTCCAGCCTCCTGCCTAGCCTCAAGCACGAAGACTCCAGCCTCCTGTCTAGCCTCAAGCCCGAAGACGCCAGCCTCCTGCCTAGCCTCAAGCCCAAAGACTCCAGCCTCCTGCCTGGGCTTAAGCCCGAAGACTCCAGCCTCCTGCCTAGCCTCAAGCCCGAAGACTCCAGCCTCCTGCCTAGCCTCAAGCTCAAAGACTCCAGCATCCTGCCAAGCCGTAAGCCCAAAGACTCCAGCCTCCTGCCGAGCCTCAAACCCAAAGACTCCAGCCTTCTGCCTAGCTTCAAGCCCGAAGACTCCAGCCTCCTGCGTAGCCTCAACCGCGAAGACTACAGCCTCCTGCCAAGCCTCAAGCCTGAAGAGTCCAGCATCCTGCCTAGCCTCAAACCCGAAGAATCCAGCCTCCTGCCTAGCCTCAAGCCCGAAGACTCCAGCCTCATGTCTAGCGTCAAGCCTGAAGACTCCAGACTCCTTCCTAGCCTTAAGCCTGAAGTTTCCAGCCTCCTGCCTAGCCACAAACCAGAAGACTGCAGCCTCCAGCCTCGCTTCAAGCCTGAAGGCTCCAGCCTCCTGCCTAGCCTCAAGCCTCCAGCCTCCTGCCTAGCCCCAAAGCCCGAAGAGTCCAGCCTCCTCCCTAGCCTCAAGCCCGATGACTCCAGCCTCCTTTCTAGCCTCAAGCGCGAATACTCCAGCCTCCTGCCTAGCCTCAAGCCCGAAGACTTCAGCCTCCTGCCTAGGCTCAAGCCCGAAGACTCCAGCCTCCTGCTTAGCCTCAAACCCGATGACTCCAGCATCCTGCCTAGCCTCAAGCCTGAAGATTCCAGCCTCCTTCCTAACCTCAAGCCTGAAGACTCCACCCACCTGCCTAGCCTCAAGCCTGAAGATTCCAGCCTCCTGCCTAGCCTCAAGCCTGAAGACTCCAGCCTCCTGCCTAGCCTCAAACCGGAAGACTCCAGCCTCTATCCTAGCCTCAAGCCTGTAAACTCCAGACTCCTTCCTAGCCTCAAGCCTGAAGACTCCAGCCTCCTGCCTCGCCTCAACCCTGAAGACTCCAGCCTCCTGCCTAGCCTCAAGACTCCAGCCTCCTGCCTAGCCTCAAGCCCGAAGCCTCCAGCCTCCTGCCTAGCCTCAAGCCCGAAGACTCCAGCCTCCGGCCTAGCCTCCAGCCCGACGACTACAGCCTCCTGCCTAGCCTCAAGCCCGAAGACCCTCAGCCTCCTGCTTAGCCTCAAGCCTGACGACTCCAGCCTCCTGCCTAGCCTCAAGCTCAAAGACTCCAGCATCCTGCCAAACCATAAGCCCGAAGACTCCAGCCTCCTGCCAAGCCTCAAGCCCGAAGACTCCAGCCTCCTGCCAAGCCTCAAGCCCGAAGACTCCAGCCTCCTGCCTAGCCTCAAGCCGGAAGACTCAGGCCTCCTGCCTAGTCTCAAGCCTGAAGACTCGAGCCTCCTGCCTAGCTTCAAGCCTGAAGACTCCAGCCTCCTGCCTAGCCTCAAGCCCGAAGACTCCAGCCTCCTGCCTAGCCTCAAGCTTGAAGAGTCCAGCCTCCTGCCTATCCTCAAGCACGAAGACTCCGGCCTCCTGCCAAGCCTCAAGCCCGAAGACGCCAGCATCCTGCCTAGCCACAAGCCTGAAGATTCCAACCTCCTTCCTAGCCTCAAGCCTGAAGACTCCACCCTCCTGCCTAGCCTCAAGCCTGAAGATTCCAGCCTCCTGCCTAGCCTCAAGCCTGAAGACTCCAGCCTCCTGCCTAGCCTCAAACCTGAAGACTCCAGCCTCTATCCTAGCCTCAAGCCTGTAAACTCCAGACTCCTTCCTAGCCTCAAGCCTGAAGACTCCAGCCTCCTGCCTCGCCTCAACCCTGAAGTCTCCAGCCTCCTGCCTAGCCTCAAGACTCCAGCCTCCTGCCTAGCCTCAAGCCCGAAGCCTCCCGCCTCCTGCCTAGCCTCAAGCCCGAAGACTCCAGCCTCCAGCCTAGCCTCAAGCCCGACGACTACAGCCTCCTTCCTAGCCTCAAGCCCGAAGACTCCAGCCTCCTGCCTAGCCTCAAGCCCGAAGACCCTCAGCCTCCTGCCTAGCCTCAAGCCTGATGACTCCAGCCTCCTGCCTAGCCTCAAGCTCAAAGACTCCAGCATCCTGCCAAGCCTTAAGCCCGAAGACTCGAGCCTCCTGCCTAGCCTCAAGCCTGAAGACTCCAGCCTCCTGCCTAGACTCAAGCCCGAAGACTCCAGCCTCCTGCCTAGCCTCAAGCTTGAAGAGTCCAGCCTCCTGCCTAGCCTCAAGCACGAAGACTCCGGCCTCCTGCCTAGCCTCAAGCGCGAAGACGCCAGCCCCCTGCCTGGCCTCAAGCCCAAAGACTCCAGCATCCTGCCTGGGCTTAAGCCCGAAGACTCCAGCCTCCTGCCTAGCCTCAAGACCGAAGACTGCAGCCTCCTGCCTAGCCTCCATCCTGAAGACTCCAGAATCCTGCCTAGCCTCAAGCCCGAAGATTCCAGACTCCGGCCTAGCCTCAAGCCTGAAGACTCCAGCCTCCTGCCTAGCCTCAAACCTGAAGACTCCAGCCTCTATCCTAGCCTCAAGCCTGTAAACTCCAGACTCCTTCCTAGCCTCAAGCCTGAAGACTCCAGCCTCCTGCCTCCCCTCAACCTTGAAGACTCCAGCCTCCTGCCTAGCCTCAAGACTCCAGCCTCCGGCCTAGCTTCCAGCCCAACGACTACAGCCTCCTTCCTAGCCTCAAGGCCGAAGACTCCAGCCTCCTGCCTAGCCTCAAGCCCGAAGATCCTCAGCCTCCTGCCTAGCCTCAAGCCTGACGACTCCAGCCTCCTGCCTAGCCTCAAGCTAAAAGACTCCAGCATCCTGCCAAGCCTTAAGCCCGAAGACTCCAGCCTCCTGCCAAGCCTCAAGCCCGAAGACTCCAGCCTCCTGTCAAGCCTCAAGCCCGAAGACTCCAGCCTCCTGCCTAGCCTCAAGCCGAAAGACTCAGGCCTCCTGCCTAGTCTCAAGCGTGAAGACTCGAGCCTCCTGCCTAGCCTCAAGCCTGAAGACTCCAGCCTCCTGCCTAGCCTCAAGCCCGGAGACTCCAGCCTCCTGCCTAGCCTCAAGCCCAAAGACTCCAGCGGTTTATGCCCGAAGACTCCAGCCTCCTGCCTAGCCTCAAGCCTGAAGACACCAGCCTCCTGCCTAGCCTCAAACCTGAAGACTCCAGCCTCTATCCTAGCCTCAAGCCTGTAAACTCCAGACTCCTTCCTAGCCTCAAGCCTGAAGACTCCAGCCTCCTACCTCGCCTCAACCCTGAAGACTCCAGCCTCCTGCCTAGCCTCAAGACTCCAGCCGCCTGCCTAGCCTGAAGCCCGAAGCCTCCAGCCTCCGGCCTAGCCTCAAGCCCGAAGACTCCAGCCTCCGGCCTAGCATCAAGCCTGACGACTACAGCCTCCTTCCTAGCCTCAAGCCCGAAGACTCCAGCCTCCTGCCTAGCCTCAAGCCCGAAGACGCTCAGCCTCCTGCCTAGCCTCAAGCCTGACGACTCCAGCCTCCTGCCTAGCCTCAAGCTCAAAGACTCCAGCATGCTGCCAAGCCTTAAGCCCGAAGACTCCAGCCTCCTGCCAAGCCTCAAGCCCGAAGACTCCAGCCTCCTGCCAAGCCTCAAGCCTGAAGACTCCAGCCTCCTGCCTAGCCTCAAGCCGGAAGACTCAGGCCTCCTGCCTAGTCTCAAGCCTGAAGACTCCAGCCTCCTGCCTAGCCTCAGGCCTGAAGACTCCAGCCTCCTGCCTAGCCTCAAGCCCGAAGACTCCAGCCTCCTGCTTAGCCTCAAGCTCGAAGAGTCCAGCCTCCTGCCTAGCCTCAAGCACGAAGACTCCAGCCTCCTGCCTAGCCTCAAGCCCGAAGACGCCAGCCTCCTGCCTAGCCTCAAGCCCAAAGACTCCAGCCTCCTGCCTGGGCTTAAGCCCGAAGACTCCAGCCTCCTGCCTAGCCTCAAGCCCGAAGACTCCAGCCTCCTGCCTAGCCTCAAGCTCAAAGACTCCAGCATCCTGCCAAGCCGTAAGCCCAAAGACTCCAGCCTCCTGCCGAGCCTCAAACCCAAAGACTCCAGCCTTCTGCCTAGCTTCAAGCCCGAAGACTCCAGCCTCCTGCGTAGCCTCAACCGCGAAGACTACAGCCTCCTGCCAAGCCTCAAGCCTGAAGAGTCCAGCATCCTGCCTAGCCTCAAACCCGAAGAATCCAGCCTCCTGCCTAGCCTCAAGCCCGAAGACTCAAGCCTCATGTCTAGCGTCAAGCCTGAAGACTCCAGACTCCTTCCTAGCCTTAAGCCTGAAGTTTCCAGCCTCCTGCCTAGCCACAAACCAGAAGACTGCAGCCTCCAGCCTCGCTTCAAGCCTGAAGACTCCAGCCTCCTGCCTAGCCTCAAGCCTCCAGCCTCCTGCCTAGCCCCAAAGCCCGAAGAGTCCAGCCTCCTCCCTAGCCTCAAGCCCGATGACTCCAGCCTCCTTTCTAGCCTCAAGCGCGAATACTCCAGCCTCCTGCCTAGCCTCAAGCCCGAAGACTCCAGCCTCCTGCCTAGGCTCAAGCCCGAAGACTCCAGCCTCCTGCTTAGCCTCAAACCCGATGACTCCAGCATCCTGCCTAGCCTCAAGCCTGAAGATTCCAGCCTCCTTCCTAACCTCAAGCCTGAAGACTCCACCCACCTGCCTAGCCTCAAGCCTGAAGATTCCAGCCTCCTGCCTAGCCTCAAGCCTGAAGACTCCAGCCTCCTGCCTAGCCTCAAACCTGAAGACTCCAGCCTCTATCCTAGCCTCAAGCCTGTAAACTCCAGACTCCTTCCTAGCCTCAAGCCTGAAGACTCCAGCCTCCTGCCTCGCCTCAACCCTGAAGACTCCAGCCTCCTGCCTAGCCTCAAGACTCCAGCCTCCTGCCTAGCCTCAAGCCCGAAGCCTCCAGCCTCCTGCCTAGCCTCAAGCCCGAAGACTCCAGCCTCCGGCCTAGCCTCCAGCCCGACGACTACAGCCTCCTGCCTAGCCTCAAGCCCGAAGACCCTCAGCCTCCTGCTTAGCCTCAAGCCTGACGACTCCAGCCTCCTGCCTAGCCTCAAGCTCAAAGACTCCAGCATCCTGCCAAACCATAAGCCCGAAGACTCCAGCCTCCTGCCAAGCCTCAAGCCCGAAGACTCCAGCCTCCTGCCAAGCCTCAAGCCCGAAGACTCCAGCCTCCTGCCTAGCCTCAAGCCGGAAGACTCAGGCCTCCTGCCTAGTCTCAAGCCTGAAGACTCGAGCCTCCTGCCTAGCTTAAAGCCTGAAGACTCCAGCCTCCTGCCTAGCCTCAAGCCAGAAGACTCCAGCCTCCTGCCTAGCCTCAAGCTTGAAGAGACCAGCCTCCTGCCTAGCCTCAAGCATGAAGACTCCGGCCTCCTGCCTAGCCTGAAGCCCGAAGACGCCAGCATCCTGCCTAGCCACAAGCCTGAAGATTCCAACCTCCTTCCTAGCCTCAAGCCTGAAGACACCACCCTCCTGCCTAGCCTCAAGCCTGAAGATTCCAGCCTCCTGCCTAGCCTCAAGCCTGAAGACTCCAGCCTCCTGCCTAGCCTCAAACCTGAAGACTCCAGCCTCTATCCTAGCCTCAAGCCTGTAAACTCCAGGCTCCTTCCTAGCCTCAAGACTGAAGACTCCAGCCTCCTCCCTCGCCTCAACCCTGAAGACTCCAGCCTCCTGCCTAGCCTCAAGACTCCAGCCTCCTGCCTAGCCTCAATCTCAAAGACTCCAGCATCCTGCCAAACCTTAAGCCCGAAGACTCCAGCCTCCTGCCAAGCCTCAAGCCCGAAGTCTCCAGCCTCCTGCCAAGCCTCAAGCCCGAAGACTCCAGCCTCCTGCCTAGCCTGAAGCCGGAAGACTCAGGCCTCCTGCCTAGTCTCAAGCCTGAAGACTCGAGCCTCCTGCCTAGCTTCAAGCCTGAAGACTCCAGCCTCCTGCCTAGCCTCAAGCCCGAAGACTCCAGCCTCCTGCCTAGCCTCAAGCTTGAAGAGTCCAGCCTCCTGCCTATCCTCAAGCACGAAGACTCCGGCCTCCTGCCAAGCCTCAAGCCCGAAGACGCC
Organism: Mobula birostris; assembly: GCF_030028105.1. Classification (NCBI taxonomy): domain Eukaryota; kingdom Metazoa; phylum Chordata; class Chondrichthyes; order Myliobatiformes; family Myliobatidae; genus Mobula; species Mobula birostris. The sequence continues at coordinate 38,154 of NW_027274869.1, forward strand.
AGCATCCTGCCTAGCCACAAGCCTGAAGATTCCAACCTCCTTCCTAGCCTCAAGCCTGAAGACTCCACCCTCCTGCCTAGCCTCAAGCCTGAAGATTCCAGCCTCCTGCCTAGCCTCAAGCCTGAAGACTCCAGCCTCCTGCCTAGCCTCAAACCTGAAGACTCCAGCCTCTATCCTAGCCTCAAGCCTGTAAACTCCAGACTCCTTCCTAGCCTCAAGCCTGAAGACTCCAGCCTCCTGCCTCGCCTCAACCCTGAAGTCTCCAGCCTCCTGCCTAGCCTCAAGACTCCAGCCTCCTGCCTAGCCTCAAGCCCGAAGCCTCCCGCCTCCTGCCTAGCCTCAAGCCCGAAGACTCCAGCCTCCAGCCTAGCCTCAAGCCCGACGACTACAGCCTCCTTCCTAGCCTCAAGCCCGAAGACTCCAGCCTCCTGCCTAGCCTCGAAGCCCCGAAGACCCCTCAGCCTCCTGCCTAGCCTCAAGCCTGATGACTCCAGCCTCCTGCCTAGCCTCAAGCTCAAAGACTCCAGCATCCTGCCAAGCCTTAAGCCCGAAGACTCCAGCCTCCTGCCTAGCCTCAAGCCTGAAGACTCCAGCCTCCTGCCTAGACTCAAGCCCGAAGACTCCAGCCTCCTGCCTAGCCTCAAGCTTGAAGAGTCCAGCCTCCTGCCTAGCTTCAAGCACGAAGACTCCGGCCTCCTGCCTAGCCTCAAGCCCGAAGACGCCAGCCTCCTGCCAGGCCTCAAGCCCAAAGACTGCAGCATCCTGCCTGGGCTTAAGCCCGAAGACTCCAGCCTCCTGCCTAGCCTCAAGACCGAAGACTGCAGCCTCCTGCCTAGCCTCCATCCTGAAGACTCCAGAATCCTGCCTAGCCTCAAGCCCGAAGATTCCAGACTCCGGCCTAGCCTCAAGCCTGAAGACTCCAGCCTCCTGCCTAGCCTCAAACCCTGAAGACTCCAGCCTCTATCCTAGCCTCAAGCCTGTAAACTCCAGACTCCTTCCTAGCCTCAAGCCTGAAGACTCCAGCCTCCTGCCTCCCCTCAACCTTGAGACGTCCAGCCTCCGGCCTAGCCTCCAGCCCAACGACTACAGCCTCCTTCCTAGCCTCAAGGCCGAAGACTCCAGCCTCCTGCCTAGCCTCAAGCCCGAAGATCCTCAGCCTCCTGCCTAGCCTCGAAGCCTGACGACTCCAGCCTCCTGCCTAGCCTCAAGCTAAAAGACTCCAGCATCCTGCCAAGCCTTAAGCCCGAAGACTCCAGCCTCCTGCCAAGCCTCAAGCCCGAAGACTCCAGCCTCCTGTCAAGCCTCAAGCCCGAAGACTCCAGCCTCCTGCCTAGCCTCAAGCCGAAAGACTCAGGCCTCCTGTCTAGTCTCAAGCGTGAAGACTCGAGCCTCCTGCCTAGCCTCAAGCCTGAAGACTCCAGCCTCCTGCCTAGCCTCAAGCCCGGAGACTCCAGCCTCCTGCCTAGCCTCAAGCCCAAAGACTCCAGCCTCCTGCCTGGGTTTATGGCCGAAGACTCCAGCCTCCTGCCTAGCCTCAAGCTTGAAGACACCAGCCTCCTGCCTAGCCTCAAACCTGAAGACTCCAGCCCTCTATCCTAGCCGTCAAGCCTGTAAACTCCAGACTCCTTCCTAGCCTCAAGCCTGAAGACTCCAGCCTCCTACCTCGCCTCAACCCTGAAGACTCCAGCCTCCCGCCTAGCCTCAAGACTCCAGCCGCCTGCCTAGCCTCAAGCCCGAAGCCTCCAGCCTCCGGCCTAGGCCTCAAGCCCGAAGACTCCAGCCTCCGGCCTAGCATCAAGCCTGACGACTACAGCCTCCTTCCTAGCCTCAAGCCCGAAGACTCCCAGCCTCCTGCCTAGCCTCAAGCCCGAAGACGCTCAGCCTCCTGCCTAGCCTCAAGCCTGACGACTCCAGCCTCCTGCCTAGCCTCAAGCTCAAAGACTCCAGCATGCTGCCAAGCCTTAAGCCCGAAGACTCCAGCCTCCTGCCAAGCCTCAAGCCCGAAGACTCCAGCCTCCTGCCAAGCCTCAAGCCTGAAGACTCCAGCCTCCTGCCTAGCCTCAAGCCGGAAGACTCAGGCCTCCTGCCTAGTCTCAAGCCTGAAGACTCCAGCCTCCTGCCTAGCCTCAGGCCTGAAGACCTCCAGCCTCCTGCCTAGCCTCAAGCCCGAAGACTCCAGCCTCCTGCCTAGCCTGAAGCTCGAAGACTCCAGCCTCCTGCCTAGCCTCAAGCACGAAGACTCCAGCCTCCTGTCTAGCCTCAAGCCCGAAGACGCCAGCCTCCTGCCTAGCCGCAAGCCCAAAGACTCCAGCCTCCTGCCTGGGCTTAAGCCCGAAGACTCCAGCCTCCTGCCTAGCCTCAACCCCGAAGACTGCAGCCTCCTGCCTAGCCTCAAGCTCAAAGACTCCAGCATCCTGCCAAGCCTTAAGCCCAAAGACTCCAGCCTCCTGCCTAGCCTCAAACCCAAAGACTCCAGCCTACTGCCTAGCTTCAAGCCCGAAGACTCCAGTCTCCTGCGTAGCCTCAACCGCGAAGACTACAGCCTCCTGCCAAGCCTCAAGCCTGAAGAGTCCAGCCTCCTGCCTAGCCTCAAACCCGAAGAATCCAGCCTCCTGCCTAGCCTCAAGCCCGAAGACTCCAGCATCATTTCTAGCGTCAAGCCTGAAGACTCCAGACTCCTTCCTAGCCTCAAGCCTGAAGTTTCCAGCCTCCTGCCTAGCCACAAACCTGAAGACTGCAGCCTCCAGCCTCGCTTCAAGCCTGAAGACTCCAGCCTCCTGCCTAGCCCCAAAGCCCGAAGAGTCCAGCCTCCTCCCTAGCCTCAAGCCCGATGACTCCAGCCTCCTTTCTAGCCTCAAGCACGAATACTCCAGCCTCCTGCCTAGCCTCAAGCCCGAAGACTCCAGCCTCCTGCCTAGCCTCAAGCCCGATGACTCCAGCATCCTGCCTAGCCTCAAGCCTGAAGATTCCAGCCTCCTTCCTAGCCTCAAGCCTGAAGACTCCACCCACCTGCCTAGCCTCAAGCCTGAAGATTCCAGACTCCTGCCTAGCCTCAAGCCTGAAGACTCCAGCCTCCTGCCTAGTCTCAAACCTGAAGACTCCAGCCTCTATCCTAGCCTCAAGCCTGTAAACTCCAGAGCCTTCCTAGCCTCAAGCTCAAAGACTCCAGCATCCTGCCAAGCCTTAAGCCCAAAGACTCCAGCCTCCTGCCTAGCCTCAAACCCAAAGACTCCAGCCTACTGCCTAGCTTCAAGCCCGAAGACTCCAGCCTCCAGCGTAGACTCAACCGCGAAGACTACAGCCTCCTGCCAAGCCTCAAGCCTGAAGAGTCCAGCCTCCTGCCTAGCCTCAAACCCGAAGAATCCAGCCTCCTACCTAGCCTCAAGCCCGAAGACTCCAGCCTCATGTCTAGCGTCAAGCCTGAAGACTCCAGACTCCGTCCTAGCCTCAAGCCTGTAGTTTCCAGCCTCCTGCCTAGCCACAAACCTGAAGACTGCAGCCTCCAGCCTCGCTTCAAGCCTGAAGACTCCAGCCTCCTGCCTAGCCCCAAAGCCCGAAGAGTCCAGCCTCCTCCCTAGCCTCAAGCCCGATGACTCCAGCCTCCTTTCTAGCCTCAAGCGCGAATACTCCAGCCTCCTGCCTAGCCTCAAGCCCGAAGACTCCAGCCTCCTGCCTAGCCTCAAGCCCGATGACTCCAGCATCCTGCCTAGCCTCAAGCCTGAAGATTCCAGCCTCCTTCCTAGCCTCAAGCCTGAAGACTCCACCCACCTGCCTAGCCTCAAGCCTGAAGATTGCAGACTCCTGCCTAGCCTCAAGCCTGAAGACTCCAGCCTCCTGCCTAGCCTCAAACCTGAAGACTCCAGCCTCTATCCTAGCCTCAAGCCTGTAAACTCCAGACTCCTTCCTAGCCTCAAGCCTGAAGACTCCAGCCTCCTGCCTCGCCTCAACCCTGAAGACTCCAGCCTCCTGCCTAGCCTCAAGACTCCAGCCTCCGGCCTAGCCTCCAGCCCAACGACTACAGCCTCCTTCCTAGCCTCAAGGCCGAAGACTCCAGCCTCCTGCCTAGCCTCAAGCCCGAAGATCCTCAGCCTCCTGCCTAGCCTCAAGCCTGACGACTCCAGCCTCCTGCCTAGCCTCAAGCTAAAAGACTCCAGCATCCTGCCAAGCCTTAAGCCCGAAGACTCCAGCCTCCTGCCAAGCCTCAAGCCCGAAGACTCCAGCCTCCTGCCAAGCCTCAAGCCCGAAGACTCCAGCCCCCTGCCTAGCCTCAAGCCGAAAGACTCAGGCCTCCTGCCTAGTCTCAAGCCTGAAGACTCGAGCCTCCTGCCTAGCCTCAAGCCTGAAGGCTCCAGCCTCCTGCCTAGCCTCAAGCCCGAAGACTCCAGCCTCCTGCCTAGCCTCAAGCTTGAAGAGTCCAGCCTCCTGCCTAGCCTCAAGCATGAAGACTCCAGCCTCCTGCCTAGCCTCAAGCCTGAAGACACCAGCCTCCTGCCTAGCCTCAAACCTGAAGCCTCCAGCCTCTATCCTAGCGTCAAGCCTGTAAACTCCAGACTCCTTCCTAGCCTCAAGCCTGAAGACTACAGCCTCCTACCTCACCTCAACCCTGAAGACTCCAGCCTCCTGCCTAGCCTCAAGACTCCAGCCTCCTGCCTAGCCTCAAGCCCGAAGCCTCCAGCCTCCGGCCTAGCCTCAAGCCCGAAGACTCCAGCCTCCGGCCTAGCATCAAGCCCGACGACTACAGCCTCCTTCCTAGCCTCAAGCCCGAAGACTCCAGCCTCCTGCCTAGCCTCAAGCTCAAAGACTCCAGCATGCTGCCAAGCCTTAAGCCCGAAGACTCCAGCCTCCTGCCAAGCCTCAAGCCCGAAGACTCCAGCCTCCTGCCAAGCCTCAAGCCCGAAGACTCCAGCCTCCTGCCTAGTCTCAAGCCTGAAGACTCGAGCCTCCTGCCTAGCCTCAAGCCTGAAGACTCCTGCCTAGCCTCAAGCCCGAAGACTCCAGCCTCCTGCCTAGCCTCAAGCTTGAAGAGTCCAGCCTCCTGCCTAGCCTCAAGCACGAAGACTCCGGCCTCCTGCCTAGCCTCAAGCCCGAAGACGCCAGCCTCCTGCCTAGCCTCCAGCCCAAAGACTCCAGCCTCCTGCCTGGGCTTAAGCCCGAAGACTCCAGCCTCCTGCCTAGCCTCAAGACCGAAGACTGCAGCCTCCTGCCTAGCCTCCATCCTGAAGACTCCAGAATCCTGCCTAGCCTCAAGCCTGAAGACTCCAGAATCCTGCCAAGCCTCAGGCCCGAAGACTCCAGCCTCCTGCCTAGCCTCAAGCTTGAAGGGTCCAGCCTCCTGCCTAGCCTCAAGCCTGAAGACTCCAGCCTCCTGCCTAGCCTCAAGGCCGAAGATTCCAGCCCCCTGCCAAGCCTCAAGCCTGAAGACTGCAGCTTCCTGCCAAGCCTCAAGCGAGAAGACTCCAGCCTCCTGACAAGCCTCAAGCCCGAAGACTATAGCCTTCTGCCTAGCCTCAAGCCCGAAGACTCCAGCCTCCTGCCTAACCTCAAGCCCGACGACTCCAGCCTCCTGACAAGCCTCAAGCCCGAAGACTCCAGCCTCCTGCCAAGCCTCAAGCCCGAAGACTCCAGCCTGCTGCCTAGTCTCAAGACTCCAGCCTCCTGCCTAGCCCCAAAGCCCGAAGACTCCAGCCTCCTGCCTAGCCTCAAGCCCGAAGGCTCCAGCCTCCTGCTTAGCCTCAAGCCCGAAGACTCCAGCATCCTGCCAAGCCTCAAGAGTGAAGACTCCAGCCTCCTGCCTAGCCTCAAGGCAGAAGATTCCAGCCTCCTTCCTAGCCTCAAGCCTGAAGACTCCAGCCTCCTGTCCAGTCTAAACACTGAAGACTCCAGACTCCTTCCTGTCCTCAAGCCTGAAGAATCCAGCCTCCTGCCTCGCCTCAACCCTGAAGACTCCAGCCTCCTGTCCAGCCTCAAGCCCGAAAACTCCAGCCTCCTGCCAAGCCTCAAGCCCAAAGAATCCAGACTCCTGCCAAGCTTCAAGCCTGAAGACTGCAGCCTCCTGCCAAGCCTCAAGCCCGAAGACCCAATCTCCTGCCAAGCCTCAAGCCCGAAGACTCCAGCCTCCTGCCTAGCCTCAAGCCCGAAGACTCCAGCCTCCTGCCTAGCCTCAAGCCCGAAGACTCCAGCCTCCTGCTTAGCCTCAAGGCTGACGACTCCAGCCTCCTGCCTAGCCTCAAGATCAAAGACTCCAGCATCCTGCCAAGCCTTAAGCCTGAAGACTCCAGCCTCCTGCCTAGCCTCAAGCCGGAAGTCTCAGGCCTCCTGCCTAGTCTCAAGCCTGAAGCCTCCAGCCTCCTGCCTAGCCTCAAGCCTGAAGACTCCAGCCTCCTGCCTAGCCTCAAGCCCGAAGACTCCAGCCTCCTGCCTAGCCTCAAGCTCGAAGAGTCCAGCCTCCTGCCTAGCCTCAAGCACGAAGACTCCAGCCTCCTGCCTAGCCTCAAGCCCGAAGACGCCAGCCTCCTGCCTAGCCTCAAGCCCAAAGACTCCAGCCTCCTGCCTGGGCTTAAGCCCGAAGACTCCAGCCTCCTGCCTAGCCTCAAGCCCGAAGACTGCAGCCTCCTGCCTAGCCTCAAGCTCAAAGACTCCAGCATCCTGCCAAGCCGTAAGCCCAAAGACTCCAGCCTCCTGCCTAGCCTCAAACCCAAAGACTCCAGCCTTCTGCCTAGCTTCAAGCCCGAAGACTCCAGCCTCCTGCGTAGCCTCAACCGCGAAGACTTCAGCCTCCTGCCAAGCCTCAAGCCTGAAGAGTCCAGCATCCTGCCTAGCCTCAAACCCGAAGAATCCAGCCTCCTGCCTAGCCTCAAGCCCGAAGACTCCAGCCTCATGTCTAGCGTCAAGCCTGAAGACTCCAGACTCCTTCCTAGCCTCAAGCCTGAAGTTTCCAGCCTCCTGCCTAGCCACAAACCAGAAGACTGCAGCCTCCAGCCTCGCTTCAAGCCTGAAGACTCCAGCCTCCTGCCTAGCCTCAAGCCTCCAGCCTCCTGCCTAGCCCCAAAGCCCGAAGAGTCCAGCCTCCTCCCTAGCCTCAAGCCCGATGACTCCAGCCTCCTTTCTAGCCTCAAGCGCGAATACTCCAGCCTCCTGCCTAGCCTCAAGCCCGAAGACTCCAGCCTCCTGCCTAGGCTCAAGCCCGAAGACTCCAGCCTCCTGCTTAGCCTCAAACCCGATGACTCCAGCATCCTGCCTAGCCTCAAGCCTGAAGATTCCAGCCTCCTTCCTAGCCTCAAGCCTGAAGACTCCACCCACCTGCCTAGCCTCAAGCCTGAAGATTCCAGCCTCCTGCCTAGCCTCAAGCCTGAAGACTCCAGCCTCCTGCCTAGCCTCAAACCTGAAGACTCCAGCCTCCTGCCTCGCCTCAACCCTGAAGACTCCAGCCTCCTGCCTAGCCTCAAGACTCCAGCCTCCTGCCTAGCCTCAAGCCCGAAGCCTCCAGCCTCCTGCCTAGCTTCAAGCCCGAAGACTCCAGCCTCCGGCCTAGCCTCCAGCCCGACGACTACAGCCTCCTGCCTAGCCTCAAGCCCGAAGACCCTCAGGCTCCTGCTTAGCCTCAAGCCTGACGACTCCAGCCTCCTGCCTAGCCTCAAGCTCAAAGACTCCAGCATCCTGCCAAACCTTAAGCCCGAAGACTCCAGCCTCCTGCCAAGCCTCAAGCCCGAAGACTCCAGCCTCCTGCCAAGCCTCAAGCCCGAAGACTCCAGCCTCCTGCCTAGCCTCAAGCCGGAAGACTCAGGCCTCCTGCCTAGTCTCAAGCCTGAAGACTCGAGCCTCCTGCCTAGCTTCAAGCCTGAAGACTCCAGCCTCCTGCCTAGCCTCAAGCCCGAAGACTCCAGCCTCCTGCCTAGCCTCAAGCTTGAAGAGACCAGCCTCCTGCCTAGCCTCAAGCACGAAGACTCCGGCCTCCTGCCTAGCCTCAAGCCCGAAGACGCCAGCATCCTGCCTAGCCACAAGCCTGAAGATTCCAACCTCCTTCCTAGCCTCAAGCCTGAAGACTCCACCCTCCTGCCTAGCCTCAAGCCTGAAGATTCCAGCCTCCTGCCTAGCCTCAAGCCTGAAGACTCCAGCCTCCTGCCTAGCCTCAAACCTGAAGACTCCAGCCTCCTGCCTTGCCTCAACCCTGAAGACTCCAGCCTCCTGCCTAGCCTCAAGACTCCAGCCTCCTGCCTAGCCTCAAGCCCGAAGCCTCCAGCCTCCTGCCTAGCCTCAAGCCCGAAGACTCCACCCTCCGGCCTAGCCTCCAGCCCGACGACTACAACCTCCTGCCTAGCCTCAAGCCCGAAGACCCTCAGGCTCCTGCTTAGCCTCAAGCCTGACGACTCCAGCCTCCTGCCTAGCCTCAAGCTCAAAGACTCCAGCATCCTGCCAAACCTTAAGCCCGAAGACTCCAGCCTCCTGCCAAGCCTCAAGCCCGAAGACTCCAGCCTCCTGCCAAGCCTCAAGCCCGAAGACTCCAGCCTCCTGCCAAGCCTCAAGCCCGAAGACTCCAGCCTCCTGCCAAGCCTCAAGCCCGAAGACTCCAACCTCCTGCCTAGCCTCAAGCCGGAAGACTCAGGCCTCCTGCCTAGTCTCAAGCCTGAAGACTCGAGCCTCCTGCCTAGCTTCAAGCCTGAAGACTCCAGCCTCCTGCCTAGCCTCAAGCCCGAAGACTCCAGCCTCCTGCCTAGCCTCAGGCTTGAAGAGACCAGCCTCCTGCCTAGCCTCAAGCACGAAGACTCCGGCCTCCTGCCTAGCCTCAAGCCCGAAGACGCCAGCATCCTGCCTAGCCACAAGCCTGAAGATTCCAACCTCCTTCCTAGCCTCAAGCCTGAAGACTCCACCCTCCTGCCTAGCCTCAAGCCTGAAGATTCCAGCCTCCTGCCTAGCCTCAAGCCTGAAGACTCCAGCCTCCTGCCTAGCCTCAAACCTGAAGACTCCAGCCTCTATCCTAGCCTCAAGCCTGAAGACTCCAGCCTCCTGCCTCACCTCAACCCTGAAGACTCCAGCCTCCTGCCTAGCCTCAAGACTCCAGCCTCCTGCCTAGCCTCAAGCTCAAAGACTCCAGCATCCTGCCAAACCTTAAGCCCGAAGACTCCAGCCACCTGCCAAGCCTCAAGCCCGAAGACTCCAGCCTCCTGCCAAGCCTCAAGCCCGAAGACTCCAGCCTCCTCCCTAGCCTGAAGCCGGAAGACTCAGGCCTCCTGCCTAGTCTCAAGCCTGAAGACTCGAGCCTCCTGCCTAGCTTCAAGCCTGAAGACTCCAGCCTCCTGCCTAGCCTCAAGCCCGAAGACTCCAGCCTCCTGCCTAGCCTCAAGCTTGAAGATTCCAACCTCCTTCCTAGCCTCAAGCCTGAAGATTCCAGCCTCCTGCCTAGCCTCAAGCCTGAAGATTCCAGCCTCCTGCCTAGCCTCAAGCCTGAAGACTCCAGCCTCCTGCCTGGCCTCAAACCTGAAGACTCCAGCCTCTATCCTAGCCTCAAGCCTGTAAACTCCAGACTCCTTCCTAGCCTCAAGCCTGAAGACTCCAGCCTCCTGCCTCGCCTCAACCATGAAGACTCCAGCCTCCTGCCTAACTTCAAGCCCGAAGCCTCCCGCCTCCTGCCTAGCCTCAAGCCCGAAGACTCCAGCCTCCAGCCTAGCCTCAAGCCCGACGACTACAGCCTCCTTCCTAGCCTCAAGCCCGAAGACTCCAGCCTCCTGCCTAGCCTCAAGCCCGAAGACCCTCAGCCTCCTGCCTAGCCTCAACCCTGATGACTCCAGCCTCCTGCCTAGCCTCAAGCTCAAAGACTCCAGCATCCTGCCAAGCCTTAAGCCCGAAGACTCGAGCCTCCTGCCTAGCCTCAAGCCTGAAGACTCCAGCCTCCTGCCTAGACTCAAGCCCGAAGACTCCAGCCTCCTGCCTAGCCTCAAGCTTGAAGAGTCCAGCCTCCTGCCTAGCCTCAAGCACGAAGACTCCGGCCTCCTGCCTAGCCTCAAGCCCGAAGACGCCAGCCTCCTGCCTGGCCTCAAGCCCAAAGACTCCAGCATCCTGCCTGGGCTTAAGCCCGAAGACTCCAGCCTCCTGCCTAGCCTCAAGACCGAAGACTGCAGCCTCCTGCCTAGCCTCCATCCTGAAGACTCCAGAATCCTGCCTAGCCTCAAGCCCGAAGATTCCAGACTCCTGCCTAGCCTCAAGCCTGAAGACTCCAGCCTCCTGCCTAGCCTCAAACCTGAAGACTCCAGCCTCTATCCTAGCCTCAAGCCTGTAAACTCCAGACTCCTTCCTAGCCTCAAGCCTGAAGACTCCTGCCTTCTGCCTCGCCTCAACCTTGAAGACTCCAGCCTCCTGCCTAGCCTCAAGACTCCAGCCTCCGGCCTAGCCTCCAGCCCAACGACTACAGCCTCCTTCCTAGCCTCAAGGCCGAAGACTCCAGCCTCCTGCCTAGCCTCAAGCCCGAAGATCCTCAGCCTCCTGCCTAGCCTCAAGCCTGACGACTCCAGCCTCCTGCCTAGCCTCAAGCTAAAAGACTCCAGCATCCTGCCAAGCCTTAAGCCCGAAGACTCCAGCCTCCTGCCAAGCCTCAAGCCCGAAGACTCCAGCCTCCTGTCAAGCCTCAAGCCCGAAGACTCCAGCCTCCTGCCTAGCCTCAAGCCGAAAGACTCAGGCCTCCTGCCTAGTCTCAAGCGTGAAGACTCGAGCCTCCTGCCTAGCCTCAAGCCTGAAGACTCCAGCCTCCTGCCTAGCCTCAAGCCCGGAGACTCCAGCCTCCTGCCTAGCCTCAAGCTTGAAGAGTCCAGCCTCCTGCCTAGCCTCAAGCATGAAGACTCCAGCCTCCTGCCTAGCCTCAAGCCTGAAGACACCAGCCTCCTGCCTAGCCTCAAACCTGAAGACTCCAGCCTCTATCCTAGCCTCAAGCCTGTAAACTCCAGACTCCTTCCTAGCCTCAAGCCTGAAGACTCCAGCCGCCTGCCTAGCCTCAAGCCCGAAGCCTCCAGCCTCCGGCCTAGCCTCAAGCCCGAAGACTCCAGCCTCCGGCCTAGCATCAAGCCCGACGACTGCAGCCTCCTTCCTAGCCTCAAGCCCGAAGACTCCAGCCTCCTGCCTAGCCTCAAGCCCGAAGACCCTCAGCCTCCTGCCTAGCCTCAAGCCTGACGACTCCAGCCTCCTGCCTAGCCTCAAGCTCAAAGACTCCAGCATGCTGCCAAGCCTTAAGCCCGAAGACTCCAGCCTCCTGCCAAGCCTCAAGCCCGAAGACTCCAGCCTCCTGCCAAGCCTCAAGCCCGAAGACTCCAGCCTCCTGCCTAGCCTCAAGCCGGAAGACTCAGGCCTCCTGCCTAGTCTCAAGCCTGAAGACTCCAGCCTCCTGCCTAGCCTCAGGCCTGAAGACTCCAGCCTCCTGCCTAGCCTCAAGCCCGAAGACTCCAGCCTCCTGCCTAGCCTGAAGCTCGAAGACTCCAGCCTCCTGCCTAGCCTCAAGCACGAAGACTCCAGCCTCCTGCCTAGCCTCAAGCCCGAAGACGCCAGCCTCCTGCCTAGCCTCAAACCCAAAGACTCCAGCCTCCTGCCTGGGCTTAAGCCCGAAGACTCCAGCCTCCTGCCTAGCCTCAAGCCCGAAGACTGCAGCCTCCTGCCTAGCCTCAAGCTCAAAGACTCCAGCATCCTGCCCAGCCTTAAGCCCAAAGACTCCAGCCTCCTGCCTAGCCTCAAACCCAAAGACTCCAGCCTACTGCCTAGCTTCAAGCCCGAAGACTCCAGCCTCCTGCGTAGCCTCAACCGCGAAGACTACAGCCTCCTGCCAAGCCTCAAGCCTGAAGAGTCCAGCCTCCTGCCTAGCCTCAAACCCGAAGAATCCAGCCTCCTGCCTAGCCTCAAGCCCGAAGACTCCAGCCTCATTTCTAGCGTCAAGCCTGAAGACTCCAGACTCCTTCCTAGCCTCAAGCCTGAAGTTTCCAGCCTCCTGCCTAGCCACAAACCTGAAGACTGCAGCCTCCAGCCTCGCTTCAAGCCTGAAGACTCCAGCCTCCTGCCTAGCCTCAAGCCTCCAGCCTCCTGCCTAGCCCCAAAGCCCGAAGAGTCCAGCCTCCTCCCTAGCCTCAAGCACAAAGACTCCAGCCTCCTGCCTAGCCTCAAGCACGAAGAATCCAGACTCCTGCCAAGCTTCAAGCCTGAAGACTGCAGCCTCCTGCCAAGCCTCAAGCCCGAAGACTCCACTCTCCTGCCAAGCCTCAAGCCCGAGGACTCCAGCCTCCTGCCTAGCCTCAAGCCCGAAGACTCCAGCCTCCTGCTTAGCCTCAAGCCTGACGACTCCAGCCTCCTGCCTAGCCTCAAGATCAAAGACTCCAGCATCCTGCCAAGCCTTAAGCCCGAAGACTCCAGCCTCTATCCTAGCCTCAAGCCTGAAGACTCCAGCCTCCTGCCTCACCTCAACCCTGAAGACTCCAGCCTCCTGCCTAGCCTCAAGACTCCAGCCTCCTGCCTAGCCTCAAGCTCAAAGACTCCAGCATCCTGCCAAACCTTAAGCCCGAAGTCTCCAGCCTCCTGCCAAGCCTCAAGCCCGAAGACTCCAGCCTCCTGCCAAGCCTCAAGCCCGAAGACTCCAGCCTCCTGCCTAGCCTGAAGCCGGAAGACTCAGGCCTCCTGCCTAGTCTCAAGCCTGAAGACTCGAGCCTCCTGCCTAGCTTCAAGCCTGAAGACTCCAGCCTCCTGCCTAGCCTCAAGCCCGAAGACTCCAGCCTCCTGCCTAGCCTCAAGCTTGAAGAGTCCAGCCTCCTGCCTAGCCTCAAGCACGAAGACTCCGGCCTCCTGCCAAGCCTCAAGCCCGAAGACGCCAGCATCCTGCCTAGCCACAAGCCTGAAGATTCCAACCTCCTTCCTAGCCTCAAGCCTGAAGATTCCAGCCTCCTGCCTAGCCTCAAGCCTGAAGATTCCAGCCTCCTGCCTAGCCTCAAGCCTGAAGACTCCAGCCTCCTGCCTAGCCTCAAACCTGAAGACTCCAGCCTCTATCCTAGCCTCAAGCCTGTAAACTCCAGACTCCTTCCTAGCCTCAAGCCTGAAGACTCCAGCCTCCTGCCTCGCCTCAACCATGAAGACTCCAGCCTCCTGCCTAGCCTCAAGACTCCAGCCTCCTGCCTAACCTCAAGCCCGAAGCCTCCCGCCTCCTGCCTAGCCTCAAGCCCGAAGACTCCAGCCTCCAGCCTAGCCTCAAGCCCGACGACTACAGCCTCCTTCCTAGCCTCAAGCCCGAAGACTCCAGCCTCCTGCCTAGCCTCAAGCCCGAAGACCCTCAGCCTCCTGCCTAGCCTCAAGCCTGATGACTCCAGCCTCCTGCCTAGCCTCAAGCTCAAAGACTCCAGCATCCTGCCAAGCCTTAAGCCCGAAGACTCGAGCCTCCTGCCTAGCCTCAAGCCTGAAGACTCCAGCCTCCTGCCTAGACTCAAGCCCGAAGACTCCAGCCTCCTGCCTAGCCTCAAGCTTGAAGAGTCCAGCCTCCTGCCTAGCCTCAAGCACGAAGACTCCGGCCTCCTGCCTAGCCTCAAGCCCGAAGACGCCAGCCTCCTGCCTGGCCTCAAGCCCAAAGACTCCAGCATCCTGCCTGGGCTTAAGCCCGAAGACTCCAGCCTCCTGCCTAGCCTCAAGACCGAAGACTGCAGCCTCCTGCCTAGCCTCCATCCTGAAGACTCCAGAATCCTGCCTAGCCTCAAGCCCGAAGATTCCAGACTCCTGCCTAGCCTCAAGCCTGAAGACTCCAGCCTCCTGCCTAGCCTCAAACCTGAAGACTCCAGCCTCTATCCTAGCCTCAAGCCTGTAAACTCCAGACTCCTTCCTAGCCTCAAGCCTGAAGACTCCTGCCTTCTGCCTCGCCTCAACCTTGAAGACTCCAGCCTCCTGCCTAGCCTCAAGACTCCAGCCTCCGGCCTAGCCTCCAGCCCAACGACTACAGCCTCCTTCCTAGCCTCAAGGCCGAAGACTCCAGCCTCCTGCCTAGCCTCAAGCCCGAAGATCCTCAGCCTCCTGCCTAGCCTCAAGCCTGACGACTCCAGCCTCCTGCCTAGCCTCAAGCTAAAAGACTCCAGCATCCTGCCAAGCCTTAAGCCCGAAGACTCCAGCCTCCTGCCAAGCCTCAAGCCCGAAGACTCCAGCCTCCTGTCAAGCCTCAAGCCCGAAGACTCCAGCCTCCTGCCTAGCCTCAAGCCGAAAGACTCAGGCCTCCTGCCTAGTCTCAAGCGTGAAGACTCGAGCCTCCTGCCTAGCCTCAAGCCTGAAGACTCCAGCCTCCTGCCTAGCCTCAAGCCCGGAGACTCCAGCCTCCTGCCTAGCCTCAAGCTTGAAGAGTCCAGCCTCCTGCCTAGCCTCAAGCATGAAGACTCCAGCCTCCTGCCTAGCCTCAAGCCTGAAGACACCAGCCTCCTGCCTAGCCTCAAACCTGAAGACTCCAGCCTCTATCCTAGCCTCAAGCCTGTAAACTCCAGACTCCTTCCTAGCCTCAAGCCTGAAGACTCCAGCCTCCTACCTCGCCTCAACCCTGAAGACTCCAGCCTCCTGCCTAGCCTCAAGACTCCAGCCGCCTGCCTAGCCTCAAGCCCGAAGCCTCCAGCCTCCGGCCTAGCCTCAAGCCCGAAGACTCCAGCCTCCGGCCTAGCATCAAGCCCGACGACTGCAGCCTCCTTCCTAGCCTCAAGCCCGAAGACTCCAGCCTCCTGCCTAGCCTCAAGCCCGAAGACCCTCAGCCTCCTGCCTAGCCTCAAGCCTGACGACTCCAGCCTCCTGCCTAGCCTCAAGCTCAAAGACTCCAGCATGCTGCCAAGCCTCAAGCCCGAAGACTCCAGCCTCCTGCCTAGCCTCAAGCCGGAAGACTCAGGCCTCCTGCCTAGTCTCAAGCCTGAAGACTCCAGCCTCCTGCCTAGCCTCAGGCCTGAAGACTCCAGCCTCCTGCCTAGCCTCAAGCCCGAAGACTCCAGCCTCCTGCCTAGCCTGAAGCTCGAAGACTCCAGCCTCCTGCCTAGCCTCAAGCACGAAGACTCCAGCCTCCTGCCTAGCCTCAAGCCCGAAGACGCCAGCCTCCTGCCTAGCCTCAAACCCAAAGACTCCAGCCTCCTGCCTGGGCTTAAGCCCGAAGACTCCAGCCTCCTGCCTAGCCTCAAGCCCGAAGACTGCAGCCTCCTGCCTAGCCTCAAGCTCAAAGACTCCAGCATCCTGCCAAGCCTTAAGCCCAAAGACTCCAGCCTCCTGCCTAGCCTCAAACCCAAGGACTCCAGCCTACTGCCTAGCCTCAAGCCTGAAGTTTCCAGCCTCCTGCCTAGCCACAAATCTGAAGACTGCAGCCTCCAGCCTCGCTTCAAGCCTGAAGACTCCAGCCTCCTGCCTAGCCTCAAGCCTCCAGCCTCCTGCCTAGCCCCAAAGCCCGAAGAGTCCAGCCTCCTCCCTAGCCTCAAGCCCGATGACTCCAGCCTCCTTTCTAGCCTCAAGCGCGAATACTCCAGCCTCCTGCCTAGCCTCAAGCCCGAAGACTCCAGCCTGCTGCCTAGCCTCAAGCCCGAAGACTCCAGCCTCCTGCCTAGCCTCAAGCCCGATGACTCCAGCATCCTGCCTAGCCTCAAGCCTGAAGATTCCAGCGTCCTTCCTAGCCTCAAGCCTGAAGACTCCACCCTCCTGCCTGGCCTCAAGCCTGCAGATTCCAGCCTCCTGCCTAGCCTCAAGCCTGAAGACTCCAGCCTCCTGCCTAGCCTCAAACCTGAAGACTCCAGCCTCTATCCTAGCCTCAAGCCTGTAAACCCCAGACTCCTTCCTAGCTTCAAGCCTGAAGACTCCAGCCTCCTGCCTCGCCTCAACCCTGAAGACTCCAGCCTCCTGCCTAGCCTCAAGACTCCAGCCTCCTGCCTAGCCTCAAGCCCGAAGCCTCCAGCATCCTGCCTAGCCTCAAGCCCGAAGACTCCAGCCTCCGGCCTAGCCTCCAGCCCGACGACTACAGCCTCCTTCCTAGCCTCAGGCCCGAAGACTCCAGCCTCCTGCCTAGCCTCAAGCCCGAAGACCCTCAGCCTCCTGCCTAGCCTCAAGCCTGACGACTCCAGCCTCCTGCCAAGCCTCAAGCCCGAAGTCTCCAGCCTCCTGCCTAGCCTCAAGCCGGAAGACTCAGGCCTCCTGGCTAGTCTCAAGCCTGAAGACGCGAGCTTCCTGCCTAGCCTCAAGCTTGAAGACTCCAGCCTCCTGCCTAGCCTCAAGCCCGAAGACTCCAGCCTCCTGCCTAGCCTCAAGCTTGAAGAGTCCAGCCTCCTGCCTAGTCTCAAGCATGAAGACTCCGGCCTCCTGCCTAGCCTCAAGCCCGAAGACGCCAGCCTACTGCCTAGCTTCAAGCCCGAAGACTCCAGCCTCCTGCGTAGCCTCAACCGCGAAGACTGCAGCCTCCTGCCAAGCCTCAAGCCTGAAGAGTCCAGCCTCCTGCCTAGCCTCAAACCCGAAGTATCCAGCCTCCTGCCTAGCCTCAAGCCCGAACGCTCCAGCCTCATGTCTAGCGTCAAGCCTGAAGACTCCAGACTCCTTCCTAGCCTCAAGCCTGAAGTTTCCAGCCTCCTGCCTAGCCACAAACCTGAAGACTGCAGCCTCCAGCCTCGCTTCAAGCCTGAAGACTCCAGTCTCCTGCCTAGCCTCAAGCCTCCAGCCTCCTGCCTAGCCCCAAAGCCCGAAGAGTCCAGCCTCCTCCCTAGCCTCAAGCACGAAGACTGAAGCCTCCTGCCTAGCCTCAAGCCCGATGACTCCACTCTCCTTTCTAGCCTCAAGCGCGAGTACTCCAGCCTCCTGCCTAGCCTCAAGCCCGAAGACTCAAGCCTGCTGCCTAGCCTGAAGCCCGAAGACTCCAGCCTCCTGCCTAGCCTCAAGCCCGATGACTCCAGCATCCTGCCTAGCCTCAAGCCTGAAGATTCCAGCCTCCTTCCTAGCCTCAAGCCTGAAGACTCCACCCTCCTGCCTAGCCTCAAGCCTGAAGATTCCAGCCTCCTGCCTAGTCTCAAGCATGAAGACTCCAGCCTCCTGCCTAGCCTCAAACCTGAAGACTCCAGCCTCCTGCCAACCCTCAAGCCTGAAGTCTCCAACCTCCTGCCAAGCCTCAAGCCCAAAGACTCCAGCTACCTGCCAAGCCTCAAGCCCGAAGACTCCAGCCTCCTGCCAAGCCTCAATCCCGAAGACTCCTGCCTCCTGCCTAGCCTCAAGCCTGAAGACTCCAGCCTCCTACCTAGCCTCAAGCCTGAACTCCAGCGTCCTGCCTAGCCTCAAGCCAGAAGACTCCAGCCTCCTGCCTAGCCTCAAGCCTGAAGACTCCAGCCTCTATCCTAGCCTCAAGCCTGTAAACTCCAGACTCCTTCCTATCCTCAAGCCTGAAGACTCCAGCCTCCTGCCTCGCCTCAACCTTGAAGACTCCAGCCTCCTGCCTAGCCTCAAGACTCCAGCCTCCGGCCTAGCATCCAGCCCAACGACTACAGCCTCCTTCCTAGCCTCAAGGCCGAAGACTCCAGCCTCCTGCCTAGCCTCAAGCCCGAAGATCCTCAGCCTCCTGCCTAGCCTCAAGCCTGACGACTCCAGCCTCCTGCCTAGCCTCAAGCTAAAAGACTCCAGCATCCTGCCAAGCCTTAAGCCCGAAGACTCCAGCCTCCTGCCAAGCCTCAAGCCCGAAGACTCCAGCCTCCTGTCAAGCCTCAAGCCCGAAGACTCCAGCCTCCTGCCTAGCCTCAAGCCGAAAGACTCAGGCCTCCTGCCTAGTCTCAAGCGTGAAGACTCGAGCCTCCTGCCTAGCCTCAAGCCTGAAGACTCCAGCCTCCTGCCTAGCCTCAAGCCCGGAGACTCCAGCCTCCTGCCTAGCCTCAAGCTTGAAGAGTCCAGCCTCCTGCCTAGCCTCAAGCATGAAGACTCCAGCCTCCTGCCTAGCCTCAAGCCTGAAGACACCAGCCTCCTGCC
Source organism: Mobula birostris (assembly GCF_030028105.1). Lineage (NCBI taxonomy): Eukaryota > Metazoa > Chordata > Chondrichthyes > Myliobatiformes > Myliobatidae > Mobula > Mobula birostris. Next base: position 56,103 of record NW_027274869.1, read on the forward strand.
TAGCCTCAAACCTGAAGACTCCAGCCTCTATCCTAGCCTCAAGCCTGTAAACTCCAGACTCCTTCCTAGCCTCAAGCCTGAAGACTCCAGCCTCCTACCTCGCCTCAACCCTGAAGACTCCAGCCTCCTGCCTAGCCTCAAGACTCCAGCCGCCTGCCTAGCCTCAAGCCCGAAGCCTCCAGCCTCCGGCCTAGCCTCAAGCCCGAAGACTCCAGCCTCCGGCCTAGCATCAAGCCCGACGACTACAGCCTCCTTCCTAGCCTCAAGCCCGAAGACTCCAGCCTCCTGCCTAGCCTCAAGCCCGAAGACCCTCAGCCTCCTGCCTAGCCTCAAGCCTGACGACTCCAGCCTCCTGCCTAGCCTCAAGCTCAAAGACTCCAGCATGCTGCGAAGCCTTAAGCCCGAAGACTCCAGCCTCCTGCCAAGCCTCAATCCCGAAGACTCCAGCCTCCTATCAAGCCTCAAGCCCGAAGACTCCAGCCTCCTGCCTAGCCTCAAGCCGGAAGACTCAGGCCTCCTGCCTAGTCTCAAGCCTGAAGACTCCAGCCTCCTGCCTAGCCTCAGGCCTGAGGACTCCAGCCTCCTGCCTAGCCTCAAGCCCGAAGACTCCAGCCTCCTGCCTAACCTGAAGCTCGAAGACTCCAGCCTCCTGCCTAGCCTCAAGCACGAAGACTCCAGCCTCCTGCCTAGCCTCAAGCCCGAAGACGCCAGCCTCCTGCCTAGCCTCAAGCCCAAAGACTCCAGCCTCCTGCCTGGGCTTAAGCCCGAAGACTCCAGCCTCCTGCCTAGCCTCAAGCCCGAAGACTGCAGCCTCCTGCCTAGCCTCAAGCTCAAAGACTCCAGCATCCTGCCCAGCCTTAAGCCCAAAGACTCCAGCCTCCTGCCTAGCCTCAAACCCAAAGACTCCAGCCTACTGCCTAGCTTCAAGCCCGAAGACTCCAGCTTCCTGCGTAGCCTCAACCGCGAAGACTACAGCCTCCTGCCAAGTCTCAAGCCTGAAGAGTCCAGCCTCCTGCCTAGCCTCAAACCCGAAGAATCCAGCCTCCTGCCTAGCCTCAAGCCCGAAGACTCCAGCCTCATTTCTAGCGTCAAGCCTGAAGACTCCAGACTCCTTCCTAGCCTCAAGCCTGAAGTTTCCAGCCTCCTGCCTAGCCACAAACCTGAAGACTGCAGCCTCCAGCCTCGCTTCAAGCCTGAAGACTCCAGCCTCCTGCCTAGCCTCAAGCCTCCAGCCTCCTGCCTAGCCCCAAAGCCCGAAGAGTCCAGCCTCCTCCCTAGCCTCAAGCACAAAGACTCCAGCCTCCTGCCTAGCCTCAAGCCCGAAGAATCCAGACTCCTGCCAAGCTTCAAGCCTGAAGACTGCAGCCTCCTGCCAAGCCTCAAGCCCGAAGACTCCACTCTCCTGCCAAGCCTCAAGCCCGAGGACTCCAGCCTCCTGCCTAGCCTCAAGCCCGAAGACTCCAGCCTCCTGCTTAGCCTCAAGCCTGACGACTCCAGCCTCCTGCCTAGCCTCAAGATCAAAGACTCCAGCATCCTGCCAAGCCTTAAGCCCGAAGACTCCAGCCTCCTGCCTAGCCTCAAGCCGGAAGGCTCAGGCCTCCTGCCTAGTCTCAAGCCTGAAGACTCCAGCCTCCTGCCTAGCCTCAAGCCTGAAGACTCCAGCCTCCTGCCTAGCCTCAAGCCCAAAGACTCCAGCCTCCTGCCTAGCCTCAAGCTCGAAGAGTCCAGCCTCCTGCCTAGCCTCAAGCACGAAGACTCCAGCCTCTTGCCTAGCCTCAAGCCCGAAGACGCCAGCCTCCTGCCTAGCCTCAAGCCCAAAGACTCCAGCCTCCTGCCTGGGCTTAAGCCCGAAGACTCCAGCCTCCTGCCTAGCCTCAAGCCCGAAGACTGCAGCCTCCTGCCTAGCCTCAAGCCGGAAGACTCCAGCCTCCTGCCTAGCCTCAAGCCTGACGACTCCAGCCTCCTGCCTAGCCTCAAGCTCAAAGACTCCAGCATCCTGCCAAGCCTTAAGCCCAAAGACTCCAGCCTCCTGCCTAGCCTCAAACCCAAAGACTCCAGCCTACTGCCTAGCCTCAAGCCTGAAGTTTCCAGCCTCCTGCCTAGCCACAAATCTGAAGACTGCAGCCTCCAGCCTCGCTTCAAGCCTGAAGACTCCAGCCTCCTGCCTAGCCTCAAGCCTCCAGCCTCCTGCCTAGCCCCAAAGCCCGAAGAGTCCAGCCTCCTCCCTAGCCTCAAGCCCGATGACTCCAGCCTCCTTTCTAGCCTCAAGCGCGAATACTCCAGCCTCCTGCCTAGCCTCAAGCCCGAAGACTCCAGCCTGCTGCCTAGCCTCAAGCCCAAAGACTCCAGCCTCCTGCCTAACCTCAAGCCCGATGACTCCAGCATCCTGCCTAGCCTCAAGCCTGAAGATTCCAGCGTCCTTCCTAGCCTCAAGCCTGAAGACTCCACCCTCCTGCCTGGCCTCAAGCCTGCAGATTGCAGCCTCCTGCCTAGCCTCAAGCCTGAAGACTCCAGCCTCCTGCCTAGCCTCAAACCTGAAGACTCCAGCCTCTATCCTAGCCTCAAGCCTGTAAACCCCAGACTCCTTCCTAGCTTCAAGCCTGAAGACTCCAGCCTCCTGCCTCGCCTCAACCCTGAAGACTCCAGCCTCCTGCCTAGCCTCAAGACTCCAGCCTCCTGCCTAGCCTCAAGCCCGAAGCCTCCAGCATCCTGCCTAGCCTCAAGCCCGAAGACTCCAGCCTCCGGCCTAGCCTCCAGCCCGACGACTACAGCCTCCTTCCTAGCCTCAGGCCCGAAGACTCCAGCCTCCTGCCTAGCCTCAAGCCCGAAGACCCTCAGCCTCCTGCCTAGCCTCAAGCCTGACGACTCCAGCCTCCTGCCAAGCCTCAAGCCCGAAGTCTCCAGCCTCCTGCCTAGCCTCAAGCCGGAAGACTCAGGCCTCCTGGCTAGTCTCAAGCCTGAAGACTCGAGCTTCCTGCCTAGCCTCAAGCTTGAAGACTCCAGCCTCCTGCCTAGCCTCAAGCCCGAAGACTCCAGCCTCCTGCCTAGCCTCAAGCTTGAAGAGTCCAGCCTCCTGCCTAGTCTCAAGCATGAAGACTCCGGCCTCCTGCCTAGCCTCAAGCCCGAAGACGCCAGCCTACTGCCTAGCTTCAAGCCCGAAGACTCCAGCCTCCTGCGTAGCCTCAACCGCGAAGACTGCAGCCTCCTGCCAAGCCTCAAGCCTGAAGAGTCCAGCCTCCTGCCTAGCCTCAAACCCGAAGTATCCAGCCTCCTGCCTAGCCTCAAGCCCGAACACTCCAGCCTCATGTCTAGTGTCAAGCCTGAAGACTCCAGACTCCTTCCTAGCCTCAAGCCTGAAGTTTCCAGCCTCCTGCCTAGCCACAAACCTGAAGACTGCAGCCTCCAGCCTCGCTTCAAGCCTGAAGACTCCAGTCTCCTGCCTAGCCTCAAGCCTCCAGCCTCCTGCCTAGCCCCAAAGCCCGAAGAGTCCAGCCTCCTCCCTAGCCTCAAGCACGAAGACTGAAGCCTCCTGCCTAGCCTCAAGCCCGATGACTCCAGTCTCCTTTCTAGCCTCAAGCGCGAGTACTCCAGCCTCCTGCCTAGCCTCAAGCCCGAAGACTCAAGCCTGCTGCCTAGCCTCAAGCCCGAAGACTCCAGCCTCCTGCCTAGCCTCAAGCCCGATGACTCCAGCATCCTGCCTAGCCTCAAGCCTGAAGATTCCAGACTCCTTCCTAGCCTCAAGCCTGAAGACTCCAACCTCCTGCCTAGCCTCAAGCCTGAAGATTCCAGCCTCCTGCCTAGTCTCAAGCATGAAGACTCCAGCCTCCTGCCTAGCCTCAAACCTGAAGACTCCAGCCTCCTGCCAACCCTCAAGCCTGAAGTCTCCAACCTCCTGCCAAGCCTCAAGCCCAAAGACTCCAGCTACCTGCCAAGCCTCAAGCCCGAAGACTCCAGCCTCCTGCCACGCCTCAAGCCCGAAGACTGCAGCCTCCTGCCAAGCCTCAATCCCGAAGACTCCTGCCTCCTGCCTAGCCTCAAGCCTGAAGACTCCAGCCTCCTACCTAGCCTCAAGCCTGGACTCCAGCGTCCTGCCTAGCCTCAAGCCAGAAGACTCCAGCCTCCTCCCTAGCCTCAAGCCTGAAGACTCCAGCCTCCTTCCTTGCCTCAAGCCTCAAGATTCCAGCTTCCTCCCTAGCCTGAAGACACCAGCCTCCTGCCTATCCTCAAGCCTGAAGATTCCAGCCTCCTGCCTAGCATCAAGCCTGAAGACTCCAGACTCCTGCCTAGCCTCAAGCCTGGACTCCAGCCTCCTGCCTAGCCTCAAGACTGAAGATTCCAGCTTCCTGCCTAGCCTCAAGCGCGAAGACTCCAGACTTCTGCCTAGCCTCAAGCCCGAAGACTCCAGCCTCCTGCCTAGCCGCAATCCCAAAGACTCCAGCCTCCTGCCTTGCCTCAAGCCCGAAGACTGCAGCCTCCTGCCTAGCCTCAAACCCGAAGACTCCAACTCCTGCCTAGTCTCAAGCCCCACGACTCCAGCCGCCTTCCTAGCCTCAAACCCGAAGACTCCAGCCTCCTGCCAACCCTCAAGCCCGAAGACCCCAGCCTCCTGCCTAGCCTGAAGCCCGAAGACTCCAACTCCTGCCTAGCCTCAAGCCCCACGACTCCAGCCTCCTTCCTAGCCTCAAGCCCGAAGACTCCAGCCAACCCTCAAGCCCGAAGACTCCAGCCTCCTGCCAAGCCTCAAGCCTGATGACTCCATACTCCTGCCAAGCCTCAAGCCCGAAGACTCCAGCCTCCTGCCAAGCCTCAAGCTCGAAGACTCCAGCCTCCTGCCTAGCCTCAAGCCTGTAGAGTCCAGACTCCTGCCAAGTCTCAAGCCCAAAGACTCCAGCCTCCTGCCAAGCCTCACGCCCGAAGACTCCAGCCAACTGCCAAGTTGAAGCCCGAAGAATCCAGCCTTCTGCCAAGACTCAAGCCCGAAGACTCCAGCCTCCTGCCTAGCCTCAAGCCTGAAGACTCCAGCCTCCTGCCTAGCCTCAAGTCAGAAGACTCCAGCCTCCTGCCTAGCCTCAAGCCTGAAGATTCCAGCCTCCTTCCTCGCCTCAAGCCTGAAGACTCCAGCCTCCTGCTTAGCCTCAAGCCTGAAGACTCCAGCCTCCTGCCTAGCCTCAAGCCTGAAGACTCCAGCCTCCTGCCTAGCCTCAAGTCAGAAGACTCCAGCCTCCTGCCTAGCCTCAAGCCTGAAGATTCCAGCCTCCTTCCTCGCCTCAAGCCTGAAGACTCCAGCCTCCTGCTTAGCCTCAAGCCTGAAGACTCCAGCCTCCTGCCTAGCCTCAAGTCCGACGATTCCAGCCTCCTTCCTAGCGTCAAGCCCGAAGACTCCAGCCTCCTGTCTAGCCTCAAGCCCGAAGTCCCCAGCCTCCTGCTTAGCCTCAAGCCTGAAGACTCCAGCCTCCTGCCTAGCCTCAAGCCTGAAGACTCCAGCATCTTTCCTAGCCTCAAGCCTGAAGACTCCAGCCTCCGGCCTAGCCGCAAGCCTGAAGACTCCAGCCTCCTGCCTAGCCTCAAGTCCGACGATTCCAGCCTCCTTCCTAGCCTCAAGCCCGAAGACTCCAGCCTCCTGCCTAGCCGCAAGCCCGAAGACTCCAGCGTACTGCCTATTCTCAAGCCTGACGACTCCAGCCTCCTGCCTAGCCCCAAGCCCGAAGAATCCAGCCTCCTGCCTAGCCTCATGCCCAAAGACTCCAGCCTCCTGCCAAGCCTCAAGTCCGAAGACTCTAGCCTCCTGCCAAGCCTTAAGCCCGAAGACTCCAGCCCCTGCCAAGCCTCAAGCCCGAAGACTCCAGCCTCCTGCCTAGCGTCAAGCTCGAAGACGCCAGCCTCCTGCCTAGCCTCAAGCCTGAAGACTCCAGCCTGCTGCCTAGCCTCAAGCCCGAAGTCTCCTGCCTCCTGCCTTCCCTCAAGCCCGAAGTCTCCAGCATCCTACCTAGCCTCAAGCCTGAAGACTCCAGCCTCCTGCCTAGCCTCAAGCCCGAAGACTCCAGCCTCCTGCCTAGCCTCAAGCCCGAAGACTCCAGCCTCTTGCCTAGCCTCAAGCCCGAAGTCTCCAGCCTCCTGTCAAGTCTAAAGCCTGAAGACTCCAGCCTCCTGCCTAGCCTCAAGTATCCAGCCTCCTGACTGGCTTCAAGCCCGGAGACTACAGCTTCCTACCTAGTCTCAAGCCTGAAGACTCCAGCCTCCTGCCTAGCCTCAAGCGCGAAGACTCCAGCCTCCTGCCTAGCCTCAAGCCCGAAGACTCCAGCCTCCTGCCTAGCGTCAAGCTCGAAGTCTCCAGCCTCCTGCCTAGCCTCAAGCCCGAAGACTCCAGCCTACTGCCTAGCCTCAAGCCCGAAGACTCCAGCCTCCTGCCTTCCCTCAAGCCCGAAGACTCCAGCCTCCTGCCTAGCCACAAGCCTGAAGACTCCAGCCTCCTGCCTAGCCTCAAGCCCGAAGTCTCCAGCCTCCTGTCAAGCCTAAAGACTGAAGACTCCAGCCTCCTGCCTAGCCTCAAGAATCCAGCCTCCTGCCTGGCCTCAAGCCCGAAGACTCCAGCCTCCTACCTAGCCTCAAGTCTGAAGACTCCAGCCTCCTGCCTAGCCTCAAGTCCGAAGACTCTAGCCTCCTGCCAAGCCTTAAGCCCGAAGACTCCAGCCCCCTGCCAAGCCTCAAGCCCGAAGACTCCAGCCTCCTGCCAACCCTCAAGCCTGAAGTCTCCAACCTCCTGCCAAGCCTCAAGCCCAAAAACTCCAGCCACCTGCCAAGCCTCAAGCCCGAAGACTCCAGCCTCCTGCCAAGCCTCAAGCCCGAAGACTGCAGCCTCCTGCCAAGCCTCAATCCCGAAGACTCCAACTCCTGCCTAGCCTCAAGCCCCACGACTCCAGCCTCCTTCCTAGCCTCAAGCCCGAAGACTCCAGCCTCCTGCCAACCCTCAAGCCCGAAGACCCCAGCCTCCTGCCAAGCCTCAAGTCTGAAGACTCCAGCCTCCTGCCTAGCCTCAAGCCCGAAGACTCCAACTCCTGCCTAGCCTCAAGCCCCACGACTCCAGCCTCCTTCCTAGCCTCAAGCCTGAAGACTCCAGCCTCCAGCCAACCCTCAAGCCCGAAGACTCCAGCGTCCTGCCAGGCCTCAAGCCTGATGACTCCAGACTCCTGCCAAGCCTCAAGCCCGAAGACTCCAGCCTCCTGCCAAGCCTCAAGCCCGAAGACTCCAGCCTCCTGCCAAGCCTCACGCCCGAAGACTCCAGCCAACTTCCAAGTTGAAGCCCGAAGAATCCAGCCTTCTGCCAAGACTCAAGCCCGAAGATTCCAGCCTCCTGCCTAGCCGCAAGCCTGAAGACTCCAGCCTCCTACCCAGTCTCAAGCCTGAAGACTCCAGCCTCCTGCCTAGCCTCACGCGCGAAGACTCCTGACTTCTGCCTAGTCTCAAGCCCGAAGACTCCAGCCTCCTGCCTAGCCGCAATCCCAACGACTCCAGCCTCCTGCCTAGCCTCAAGCCCGAAGACTGCAGACTTCTGCCTAGCCTCAAGCCCGAAGACTCCAACTCCTGCCTAGCCTCAAGCCCCACGACTCCAGCCTCCTTCCTAGCCTCAAGCCTGAAGACTCCAGCCTCCTGCCAACCCTCAAGCCTGAAGACTCCAGCCTCCTGCCAAGCCTCAAGCCTGATGACACCAGACTCCTGCCAAGCCTCAAGCCCGAAGACTCCAGCCTCCTGCCAAGCCTCAAGCTCGGTGACTCCAGCCTCCTGCCTAGCCTCAAGCCTGTAGACTCCAGACTCCTGCCAAGCCTCAAGCCCGAAGACTCCAGCCTCCTGCCAAGCCTCACGCCCGAAGACTCCAGCCTTCTGCCAAGACTCAAGCAAGAAGACTCTAGCCTCCTGCCTAGCCTCAAGCCTGAAGACTCCAGCCTCCTGCCTAGCCTCAAATCAGAAGACTCCAGCCTCCTGCCTAGCCTCAAGCCTGAAGATTCCAGCCTCCATCCTCGCCTCAAGCCTGAAGACTCCAGCCTCCTGCTTAGCCTCAAGCCTGAAGACTCCAGCCTTCTGCCAAGACTCAAGCCTGAAGACTCCAGCCTCCTGCCTAGCCTCAAGCCTGAAGACTCCAGCCTCCTGCCTAGCCTCAAGTCAGAAGACTCCAGCCTCCTGCCTAGCCTCAAGCCTGAAGATTCCAGCCTCCATCATCGCCTCAAGCCTCAAGACTCCAGCCTCCTGCCTAGCCTCAGGCCCGAAGTCTCCAGCCTCCTGCTTAGCCTCAAGCCTGAAGACTCCAGCCTCCTGCCTAGCCTCAAGCCTGAAGACTCCAGCATCTTTCCTAGCCTCAAGCCTGAAGACTCCAGCCTCCTGCCTAGCCTCAAGCCTGAAGACTCCAGCCTCCTGCCTAGCCTCAATTCCGACGATTCCAGCCTCCTTCCTAGACTCAAACCCGAAGACTCCAGCCTCCTGCCTAGCCGCAAACCCGAAGTCTCCAGCCTCCTGCATAGCCTCAAGCCTGAAGACTCCAGCCTCCTGACTAGCCTCAAGCCCGAAGACTCCATCCTCCTGCCGAGCCTCAAGCCCGAACACTCCAGCCTCCTGCCTAGTCTCAAGCCCGAAGACACCAGCATACTGCCTATTCTCAAGCCTGAAGACTCCAGCCTCCTGCCTAGCCTCAAGCCCGAAGACTCCAGCCTCCTGCCTAGCCTCAAGCCCGAACTCTCCAGCCTCCTGTCAAGCCTAAATCCTGAAGACTCCAGCCTCCTGCCTAGCCTCAAGAATCCAGCCTCCTGCCTCGCCTCAAGCCCGAAAACTCCAGCCTCCTACCTAGTCTCAAGCCTGAAGATTCCAGCCTCCTGCCTAGCCTCAAGCGCAAAGTCTCTAGCCTCCTGCCTAGCCTGAAGCTTGAAGACTCCTTACTCCTGCTAAGCCTCAGGCCCGAAGACTCCAGCCTCCTGCCTACCCTCAAGCCCAAAGTCTCCAGCCTCCTGTCAAGCCTAAAGCCCGAAGACTCCAGCCTCGTACCTAGTCTCAAGCCTGAAGACTCCAGCCTCCTGCCTAGCCTCAAGCGCGAAGACTCCAGACTTCTGCCTAGCCTCAAGCCCGAAGACTCCAGCCTCCTGCTTAGCCTCAAGCCTGAAGACTCCAGCCTCCTGCTTAGCCTCAAGCCTGAAGACTCCAGCCTCCTGCCTAGCCTCAAGCCTGAAGACTCCAGCATCTTTCCTAGCCTCAAGCCTGAAGATTCCAGCCTCCTGCCTAGCCTCAAGCGCAAAGTCTCTAGCCTCCTGCCTAGCCTGAAGCTTGAAGACTCCTTACTCCTGCTAAGCCTCAGGCCCGAAGACTCCAGCCTCCTGCCTACCCTCAAGCCCAAAGTCTCCAGCCTCCTGTCAAGCCTAAAGCCCGAAGACTCCAGCCTCGTACCTAGTCTCAAGCCTGAAGACTCCAGCCTCCTGCCTAGCCTCAAGCGCGAAGACTCCAGACTTCTGCCTAGCCTCAAGCCCGAAGACTCCAGCCTCCTGCTTAGCCTCAAGCCTGAAGACTCCAGCCTCCTGCTTAGCCTCAAGCCTGAAGACTCCAGCCTCCTGCCTAGCCTCAAGCCTGAAGACTCCAGCATCTTTCCTAGCCTCAAGCCTGAAGACTCCAGCCTCCTTCCTAGCCTCAAGCCTGAAGACTCCAGCCTCCTGCCTAGCCTCAAGTCCGACGATTCCAGCCTCCTTCCTAGCCTCAAACCCGAAGACTCCAGCCTCCTGCCTAGCCGCAAGCCCGAAGTCTCCAGCCTCCTGACTAGCCTCAAGCCCGAAGACTCCATCCTCCTGCCGAGCCTCAAGCCCGAACACTCCAGCCTCCTGCCTAGTCTCAAGCCCGAACACTCCAGCATACTGCCAATTCTCAAGCCTGAAGACTCCAGCCTCCTGCCTTCCCTCAAGCCCGAAGACTCCAGCCTCCTACCTAGCCTCAAGCCTGAAGACTACAGCCTCCTGCCTAGCCTCAAGGCTGAAGCCTCCAGCCCCCTGCCTAGCCTGAAGCTTGAAGACTCCTGACTTCTGCTAAGCCTCAGGCCCGAAGACTCCAGCCTCCTGCCTGGCCTCAAGCCCGAAGTCTCCAGCCTCCTCTCAAGCCTAAAGCCCGAAGACTCCAGCCTCCTACCTAGTCTCAAGCCTGAAGACTCCAGTCTCCTGCCTAGCCTCAAGCGCAAAGACTCCTGACTTCTGCCTAGCCACAAGCCTGAAGACTCCAGCCTCCTGCCTAACCGCAATCCCAAAGACTCCAGCCTCCTGCCTAGCCTCAAAGCCGAAGACTGCAGCCTCCTGCCTAGCCTCAAGCCCGAAGACTCCAACTCTTGCCTAGCCTCAAGCCCCACGACTCCAGCCTCCTTCCTAGCCTCAAGCCCGAAGACTCCAGCCTCCTGCCAACCCTCAAGCCCGAAGACTCCAGCCTCAAGTCTGAAGACTCCAGCCTCCTGCCTAGCCTCAAGCTCGAAGACTCCAACTCCTGCCTAGCCTCAAGCCCCACGACTCCGGCCTCCTTCCTAGCCTCAAGCCTGAAGACTCCAGCCTCCTGCCAACCCTCAAGCCCGAAGACTCCAGCCTCCTGCCAAGCCTCAAGCCTGATGACTCCAGACTCCTGCCAAGCCTCAAGCCCGAAGACTCCAGCCTCCTGCCAAGCCTCAAGATCGAAGACTCCAGCCTCCTGCCTAGCCTCAAGCCTGTAGACTCCAGACTCCTGCCAAGCCTCAAGCCCGAAGTCTCCAGCCACCTGCCAAGCCTCACGCCCGAAGACTCCAGCCAACTGCCAAGTTGAAGCCCGAAGAATCCAGCCTTCTGCCAAGACTCAAGCCCGAAGTCTCCAGCGTCCTGCCTAGCCTCAAGTCAGAAGACTCCAGCCTCCTGCCTAGCCTCAAGCCTGAAGACTCCAGCCTCCTGCCTAGCCTCAAGCCTGAAGATTCCAGCCTCCTGCCAAGCCTCAAGTCCGACGATTCCAGCCTCCTTCTGAGCGTCAAGCCCGAAGACTCCAGCCTCCTGCCTAGCCGCAATCCCAACGACTCCAGCCTCCTGCCTAGCCTCAAGCCCGAAGACTGCAGACTTCTGCCTAGCCTCAAGCCCGAAGACTCCAACTCCTGCCTAGCCTCAAGCCCCACGACTCCAGCCTCCTTCCTAGCTTCAAGCCCGAAGACTCCAGCCTCCTGCCAACCCTCAAGCCCGAAGACCCCAGCCTCCTGCCAAGCCTCAAGTCTGAAGACTCCAGCCTCCTGCCTAGCCTCAAGCCGAAGACTCCAACTCCTGCCTAGCCTCAAGCCCCACGACTCCAGCCTCCTTCCTAGCCTCAAGCCTGAAGACTCCAGCCTCCTGCCAACCCTCAAGCCTGAAGACTCCAGCCTCCTGCCAAGCCTCAAGCCTGATGACACCAGACTCCTGCCAAGCCTCAAGCCCGAAGACTCCAGCCTCCTGCCAAGCCTCAAGCTCGATGACTCCAGCCTCCTGCCTATCCTCAAGCCTGTAGACTCCAGACTCCTGCCAAGCCTCAAGCCCGAAGACTCCAGCCTCCTGCCAAGCCTCACGCCCGAAGACTCCAGCCTTCTGCCAAGACTCAAGCCCGAAGACTCTAGCCTCCTGCCTATCCTCAAGCCTGAAGACTCCAGCCTCCTGCCTAGCCTCAAATCAGAAGACTCCAGCCTCCTGCCTAGCCTCAAGCCTGAAGATTCCAGCCTCCATCCTCGCCTCAAGCCTGAAGACTCCAGCCTCCTGCTTAGCCTCAAGCCTGAAGACTCCAGCCTTCTGCCAAGACTCAAGCCTGAAGACTCCAGCCTCCTGCCTAGCCTCAAGCCTGAAGACTCCAGCCTCCTGCCTAGCCTCAAGTCAGAAGACTCCAGCCTCCTGCCTAGCCTCAAGCCTGAAGATTCCAGCCTCCATCATCGCCTCAAGCCTCAAGACTCCAGCCTCCTGCCTAGCCTCAAGCCCGAAGTCTCCAGCCTCCTGCTTAGCCTCAAGCCTGAAGACTCCAGCCTCCTGCCTAGCCTCAAGCCTGAAGACTCCAGCATCTTTCCTAGCCTCAAGCCTGAAGACTCCAGCCTCCTGCCTAGCCTCAAGCCTGAAGACTCCAGCCTCCTGCCTAGCCTCAATTCCGACGATTCCAGCCTCCTTCCTAGACTCAAACCCGAAGACTCCAGCCTCCTGCCTAGCCGCAAACCCGAAGTCTCCAGCCTCCTGCATAGCCTCAAGCCTGAAGACTCCAGCCTCCTGACTAGCCTCAAGCCCGAAGACTCCATCCTCCTGCCGAGCCTCAAGCCCGAACACTCCAGCCTCCTGCCTAGTCTCAAGCCCGAAGACACCAGCATACTGCCTATTCTCAAGCCTGAAGACTCCAGCCTCCTGCCTAGCCTCAAGCCCGAAGACTCCAGCCTCCTGCCTAGCCTCAAGCCCGAAGTCTCCAGCCTCCTGTCAAGCCTAAATCCTGAAGACTCCAGCCTCCTGCCTAGCCTCAAGAATCCAGCCTCCTGCCTCGCCTCAAGCCCGAAAACTCCAGCCTCCTACCTAGTCTCAAGCCTGAAGATTCCAGCCTCCTGCCTAGCCTCAAGCGCAAAGTCTCTAGCCTCCTGCCTAGCCTGAAGCTTGAAGACTCCTTACTCCTGCTAAGCCTCAGGCCCGAAGACTCCAGCCTCCTGCCTACCCTCAAGCCCAAAGTCTCCAGCCTCCTGTCAAGCCTAAAGCCCGAAGACTCCAGCCTCGTACCTAGTCTCAAGCCTGAAGACTCCAGCCTCCTGCCTAGCCTCAAGCGCGAAGACTCCAGACTTCTGCCTAGCCTCAAGCCCGAAGACTCCAGCCTCCTGCTTAGCCTCAAGCCTGAAGACTCCAGCCTCCTGCTTAGCCTCAAGCCTGAAGACTCCAGCCTCCTGCCTAGCCTCAAGCCTGAAGACTCCAGCATCTTTCCTAGCCTCAAGCCTGAAGACTCCAGCCTCCTTCCTAGCCTCAAGCCTGAAGACTCCAGCCTCCTGCCTAGCCTCAAGTCCGACGATTCCAGCCTCCTTCCTAGCCTCAAACCCGAAGACTCAGCCTCCTGCCTAGCCGCAAGCCCGAAGTCTCCAGCCTCCTGCATAGCCTCAAGCCTGAAGACTCAGCCTCCTGACTAGCCTCAAGCCCGAAGACTCCATCCTCCTGCCGAGCCTCAAGCCCGAACACTCCAGCCTCCTGCCTAGTCTCAAGCCCGAACACTCCAGCATACTGCCAATTCTCAAGCCTGAAGACTCCAGCCTCCTGCCTTCCCTCAAGCCCGAAGACTCCAGCCTCCTACCTAGCCTCAAGCCTGAGGACTACAGCCTCCTGCCTAGCCTCAAGGCTGAAGCCTCCAGCCCCCTGCCTAGCCTGAAGCTTGAAGACTCCTGACTTCTGCTAAGCCTCAGGCCCGAAGACTCCAGCCTCCTGCCTGGCCTCAAGCCCGAAGTCTCCAGCCTCCTCTCAAGCCTAAAGCCGAAGACTCCAGCCTCCTACCTAGTCTCAAGCCTGAAGACTCCAGTCTCCTGCCAAGCCTCAAGCGCAAAGACTCCTGACTTCTGCCTAGCCACAAGCCTGAAGACTCCAGCCTCCTGCCTAACCGCAATCCCAAAGACTCCAGCCTCCTGCCTAGCCTCAAAGCCGAAGACTGCAGCCTCCTGCCTAGCCTCAAGCCCGAAGACTCCAACTCTTGCCTAGCCTCAAGCCCCACGACTCCAGCCTCCTTCCTAGCCTCAAGCCCGAAGACTCCAGCCTCCTGCCAACCCTCAAGCCCGAAGACTCCAGCCTCAAGTCTGAAGACTCCAGCCTCCTGCCTAGCCTCAAGCTCGAAGACTCCAACTCCTGCCTAGCCTCAAGCCCAACGACTCCGGCCTCCTTCCTAGCCTCAAGCCTGAAGACTCCAGCCTCCTGCCAACCCTCAAGCCCGAAGACTCCAGCCTCCTGCCAAGCCTCAAGCCTGATGACTCCAGACTCCTGCCAAGCCTCAAGCCCGAAGACTCCAGCCTCCTGCCAAGCCTCAAGATCGAAGACTCCAGCCTCCTGCCTAGCCTCAAGCCTGTAGACTCCAGACTCCTGCCAAGCCTCAAGCCCGAAGTCTCCAGCCACCTGCCAAGCCTCACGCCCGAAGACTCCAGCCAACTGCCAAGTTGAAGCCCGAAGAATCCAGCCTTCTGCCAAGACTCAAGCCCGAAGTCTCCAGCGTCCTGCCTAGCCTCAAGTCAGAAGACTCCAGCCTCCTGCCTAGCCTCAAGCCTGAAGACTCCAGCCTCCTGCCTAGCCTCAAGCCTGAAGATTCCAGCCTCCATCCTCGCCGCAAGCCTGAAGACTCCAGCCTCCTGCTTAGCCTCAAGCCTGAAGACTCCAGCATCTTTCCTAGCTTCAAGCCTGAAGACTACAGCCTCCTGCCTAGCCTCAAGCCTGAAGACTCCAGCCTCCTGCCTAGCCTCAAGTCCGACGATTCCAGCCTCCTTCCTAGCCTCAAGCCCGAAGACTCCAGTCTCCTGCCTAGCCTCAAGCCCGAAGTCTCCAGCCTCCTGCTTAGCCTCAAGCCTGAAGACTCCAGCTTCCTGCCTAGCCTCAAGCCTGAAGACTCCAGCATCTTTCCTAGCCTCAAGCCTGAAGATTCCAGCCTCCTGCCTAGCCTCAAAACTGAAGACTCCAGCCTCCTGCCTAGCCTCAAGTCCGACGATTCCAGCCTCCTTCTGAGCGTCAAGCCCGAAGACTCCAGCCTCCTGCCTAGCCGCAAGCCCGTAGTCTCCAGCATCCTGCATAACCTCAAGCCTGAAGACTCCAGCCTCCTGCCTAGCCTCAAGCCCGAAAACTCCATCCTCCTGCCGAGCCTCAAGCCCGATGACTCCAGCATACTGCCTATTCTCAAGCCCGAAGACTCCAGCCTCCTGCCTAGCCTCAAGCCCGAAGACTCCAGCCTCCTGCCTAGCCTCAAGCCCTAAGACTCCAGCCTCCTGCCAAGCCTCAAGCCCGAAGACTCCAGCCTCCTGCCTAGCCTCAAGCCTGAAGACTCCAGACTCCTGCCTAGCCTCAAGCCTGTACTCCAGCCTCCTGCCTAGCCTTAAGCCTGAAGATTCCAGCCTCCTGCCTAGCCTCAAGCCCGAAGACTCCAGCCTCCTGCCTAGCCTCAAGCCCGAAGTCTCCAGCCTCCTGTCAAGCCTAAATCCTGAAGACTCCAGCCTCCTGCCTAGCCTCAAGAATCCAGCCTCCTGCCTCGCCTCAAGCCCGAAAACTCCAGCCTCCTACCTAGTCTCAAGCCTGAAGATTCCAGCCTCCTGCCTAGCCTCAAGCGCAAAGTCTCTAGCCTCCTGCCTAGCCTGAAGCTTGAAGACTCCTTACTCCTGCTAAGCCTCAGGCCCGAAGACTCCAGCCTCCTGCCTACCCTCAAGCCCAAAGTCTCCAGCCTCCTGTCAAGCCTAAAGCCCGAAGACTCCAGCCTCGTACCTAGTCTCAAGCCTGAAGACTCCAGCCTCCTGCCTAGCCTCAAGCGCGAAGACTCCAGACTTCTGCCTAGCCTCAAGCCCGAAGACTCCAGCCTCCTGCTTAGCCTCAAGCCTGAAGACTCCAGCCTCCTGCTTAGCCTCAAGCCTGAAGACTCCAGCCTCCTGCCTAGCCTCAAGCCTGAAGACTCCAGCATCTTTCCTAGCCTCAAGCCTGAAGACTCCAGCCTCCTTCCTAGCCTCAAGCCTGAAGACTCCAGCCTCCTGCCTAGCCTCAAGTCCGACGATTCCAGCCTCCTTCCTAGCCTCAAACCCGAAGACTCCAGCCTCCTGCCTAGCCGCAAGCCCGAAGTCTCCAGCCTCCTGCATAGCCTCAAGCCTGAAGACTCCAGCCTCCTGACTAGCCTCAAGCCCGAAGACTCCATCCTCCTGCCGAGCCTCAAGCCCGAACACTCCAGCCTCCTGCCTAGTCTCAAGCCCGAACACTCCAGCATACTGCCAATTCTCAAGCCTGAAGACTCCAGCCTCCTGCCTTCCCTCAAGCCCGAAGACTCCAGCCTCCTACCTAGCCTCAAGCCTGAGGACTACAGCCTCCTGCCTAGCCTCAAGGCTGAAGCCTCCAGCCCCCTGCCTAGCCTGAAGCTTGAAGACTCCTGACTTCTGCTAAGCCTCAGGCCCGAAGACTCCAGCCTCCTGCCTGGCCTCAAGCCCGAAGTCTCCAGCCTCCTCTCAAGCCTAAAGCCCGAAGACTCCAGCCTCCTACCTAGTCTCAAGCCTGAAGACTCCAGTCTCCTGCCAAGCCTCAAGCGCAAAGACTCCTGACTTCTGCCTAGCCACAAGCCTGAAGACTCCAGCCTCCTGCCTAACCGCAATCCCAAAGACTCCAGCCTCCTGCCTAGCCTCAAAGCCGAAGACTGCAGCCTCCTGCCTAGCCTCAAGCCCGAAGACTCCAACTCTTGCCTAGCCTCAAGCCCCACGACTCCAGCCTCCTTCCTAGCCTCAAGCCCGAAGACTCCAGCCTCCTGCCAACCCTCAAGCCCGAAGACTCCAGCCTCAAGTCTGAAGACTCCAGCCTCCTGCCTAGCCTCAAGCTCGAAGACTCCAACTCCTGCCTAGCCTCAAGCCCAACGACTCCGGCCTCCTTCCTAGCCTCAAGCCTGAAGACTCCAGCCTCCTGCCAACCCTCAAGCCCGAAGACTCCAGCCTCCTGCCAAGCCTCAAGCCTGATGACTCCAGACTCCTGCCAAGCCTCAAGCCCGAAGACTCCAGCCTCCTGCCAAGCCTCAAGATCGAAGACTCCAGCCTCCTGCCTAGCCTCAAGCCTGTAGACTCCAGACTCCTGCCAAGCCTCAAGCCCGAAGTCTCCAGCCACCTGCCAAGCCTCACGCCCGAAGACTCCAGCCAACTGCCAAGTTGAAGCCCGAAGAATCCAGCCTTCTGCCAAGACTCAAGCCCGAAGTCTCCAGCGTCCTGCCTAGCCTCAAGTCAGAAGACTCCAGCCTCCTGCCTAGCCTCAAGCCTGAAGACTCCAGCCTCCTGCCTAGCCTCAAGCCTGAAGATTCCAGCCTCCATCCTCGCCGCAAGCCTGAAGACTCCAGCCTCCTGCTTAGCCTCAAGCCTGAAGACTCCAGCATCTTTCCTAGCTTCAAGCCTGAAGACTACAGCCTCCTGCCTAGCCTCAAGCCTGAAGACTCCAGCCTCCTGCCTAGCCTCAAGTCCGACGATTCCAGCCTCCTTCCTAGCCTCAAGCCCGAAGACTCCAGTCTCCTGCCTAGCCTCAAGCCCGAAGTCTCCAGCCTCCTGCTTAGCCTCAAGCCTGAAGACTCCAGCTTCCTGCCTAGCCTCAAGCCTGAAGACTCCAGCATCTTTCCTAGCCTCAAGCCTGAAGATTCCAGCCTCCTGCCTAGCCTCAAAACTGAAGACTCCAGCCTCCTGCCTAGCCTCAAGTCCGACGATTCCAGCCTCCTTCTGAGCGTCAAGCCCGAAGACTCCAGCCTCCTGCCTAGCCGCAAGCCCGTAGTCTCCAGCATCCTGCATAACCTCAAGCCTGAAGACTCCAGCCTCCTGCCTAGCCTCAAGCCCGAAAACTCCATCCTCCTGCCGAGCCTCAAGCCCGATGACTCCAGCATACTGCCTATTCTCAAGCCCGAAGACTCCAGCCTCCTGCCTAGCCTCAAGCCCGAAGACTCCAGCCTCCTGCCTAGCCTCAAGCCCTAAGACTCCAGCCTCCTGCCAAGCCTCAAGCCCGAAGACTCAGCCTCCTGCCTAGCCTCAAGCCTGAAGACTCCAGACTCCTGCCTAGCCTCAAGCCTGTACTCCAGCCTCCTGCCTAGCCTTAAGCCTGAAGATTCCAGCTTCCTGCCTAGCGTGAAGCCTGAAGACTCCAGCCTCCTGCCTAGCCTCAAGCCCGAAGACTCCAGCCTCCTGCCTGGCTTCAAGCTCGAAGACTCCAGCCTCCTGCCTAGCCACAAGCCTGAAGACTCCAGCCTCCTGCCTAGCCTCAAGCCCGAAGACTCCAGCCTCCTGATTTCCCTCAAGCCCGAAGACTCCAGCCTCCTACCTAGCCTCAAGCCTGAAGACTACAGCCTCCTGCCTAGCCTCAAGGCCGAAGACTCCAGCCCCCTGCCTAGCCTGAAGCTTGAAGACTCCTGACTCCTGCAAGCCTCAGGCCCGAAGACTCCAGCCTCCTGCCTATCCTCAAGCCCGAAGTCTCCAGCCTCCTGTCAAGCCTAAAGCATGAAGACTCCAGCCTCCTGCCTAGCCTCAAGAATCCAGCCTCCTGCCTGGCCTCAAGCCCGAAGACTCCAGCCTCCTACCTAGTCTCAAGCCTGAAGACTCCAGCCTCCTGCCTAGCCTCAAGCGCAAAGACTCTAGCCTCCTGCCTAGCCTGAAGCTTGAAGACTCCTGACTCCTGCTAAGCCTCAGTCCCGAAGACTCCAGCCTCCTGCCTAGCCTCAAGCCCGAAGTCTCCAGCCTCCTGTCAAGCCTAAAGCCCGAAGACTCCAGCCTCGTACCCAGTCTCAAGCCTGAAGACTCCAGCCTCCTGCCTAGCTTCAAGCGCGAAGACTCCAGACTTCTGCCTAGCCTCAAGCCGAAGACTCCAGCCTCCTGCTTAGCCTCAAGCCTGAAGACTCCAGCCTCCTGCTTAGCCTCAAGCCTGAAGACTCCAGCCTCCTGCCTAGGCTCAAGCCTGAAGACTCCAGCATCTTTCCTAGCCTCACGCCTGAAGACTCCAGCCTCCTGCCTAGCCTCAAGCCTGAAGACTCCAGCCTCCTGCCTAGCCTCAAGTCCGACGATCCCAGCCTCCTTCCTAGCCTCAAACCCGAAGATTCCAGCCTCCTGCCTAGCCGCAAGCCCGAAGTCTCCAGCCTACTGCATAGCCTCAAGCCTGAAGACTCCAGCCTCCTGACTACCCTCAAGCCCGAAGACTCCATCCTCCTGCCGAGCCTCAAGCCCGAACACTCCAGCCTCCTGCCTAGTCTCAAGCCCGAACACTCCAGCATACTGCCAATTCTCAAGCCTGAAGACTCCAGCCTCCTGCCTAGCCTCAAGCCCGAAGACTCCAGCCTCCTGCCTAGCCTCAAGCCCGAAGACTCCAGCCCCCTGCCTAGCCTGAAGCTTGAAGACTCCTGACTCCTGCCAAGCCTCAGGCCCGAAGACTCCAGCCTCCTGCCTAGCCTCAAGCCCGAAGTCTCCAGCCTCCTGTCAAGCCTAAAGCCTGAAGACTCCAGCCTCCTGCCTAGCCTCAAGAATCCAGCCTCCTGCCTCGCCTCAAGCCCGAAGACTCCAGCCTCCTACCTAGTCTCAAGCCTGAAGACTCCAGCCTCCTGCCTAGCCTCAAGCGCAAAGACTCCAGCCTCCTGTCAAGCCTAATGCCCGAAGACTCCAGCCTCTTCCCTAGTCTCAAGCCTCAAGAATCCAGCCTCCTGCCTAGCCTGAAGCTTGAAGACTCCTTACTCCTGCTAAGCCTCAGGCCCGAAGACTCCAGCCTCCTGCCTAACCTCAAGCCCAAAGTCTCCAGCCTCCTGTCAAGCCTAAGCCCGAAGACTCCAGCCTCTTACCTAGTCTCAAGCCTGAAGACTCCAGCCTCCTGCCTAGCCTCAAGCGCGAAGACTCCAGACTTCTGCCTAGCCTCAAGCCCGAAGACTCCAGCCTCCTGCCTAGCCGCAATCCAAAGACTCCAGCCTCCTGCCTAGCCTCAAGCCCGAAGACTCCAGCCTTCTGCCTAGCCTCAAGCCAGAAGACTGCAGCCTCCTGCCTAGCCTCAAGCCTGAAGACTCCAGCCTCTGGCCTAGCCTCAAGCCTGAAGACTCCAGCCTCCTGCCTACCCTCAAGCCTGAATACTCCAGCCTCCTGTCAAGCCTAAAGCCTGAAGACTCCAGCCTCCTGCCTAGCCTCAAGTATCCAGCCTCCTGCCGAGCCTCAAGCCCGAACACTCCAGCCTCCTACCTAGTCTCAAGCCTGAAGACTCCAGCCTCCTGCCTAGCCTCAAGCGCGAAGACTCCAGCCTCCTGCCTAGCCTCAAGCCCGAAGACTCCAGCCTCCTGCCTAGCGTCAAGCTCGAAGTCTAAAGCCTCCTGCCTAGCCTCAAGCCCGAAGACTCCAGCCTACTGCCTAGCCTCAAGCCCGAAGACTCCAGCCTCCTGCCTAGCCTGAAGCTTGAAGACTCCAGCCAACTGCCAAGTTGAAGCCCGAAGAATCCAGCCTTCTGCCAAGACTCAAGCCCAAAGACTCCAGCTCCTGCCTAGCCTCAAGCCTGAAGACTCCAGCCTCCTGCTTAGCTTCAAGCCTGAAGAATCCAGCCTCCATCCTCGCCTCAAGCCTGAAGACTCCAGCCTCCTGCTTAGCCTCAAGCCTGAAGACTCCAGCCTTCTGCCAAGACTCAAGCCTGAAGACTCCAGCCTCCTGCCTAGCCTCAAGCCCGAAGACTCCAGCCTCCTGCCTTCCCTCAAGCCCGAAGACTCCAGCCTCCTGCCTAGCCTGAAGCTTGAATACTCCAGACTCCTGCCAAGCCTGAGGCCCGAAGACTCCAGCCTCCTGCCTAGCCTCAAGCCTGAAGACTCCAGCCTCCTGCCTAGCCTCAAGCCTGAAGTCTCCAGTCTCCTGTCAAGCCTAAAGCCTGAAGACTCCAGCCTCCTGCCTAGCCTCAAGAATCCAGCCTCCTGCCTGGCCTCAAACGCGAAGACTCCAGCCTCCTACCTAGTCTCAAGCCTGAAGACTCCAGCCTCCTGACTAGCCTCAAGCGCGAAAACTCCAGCCTCCTGCCTAGCCTCAAGCCGAAGTCTCCAACCTCCTGCAAAGCCTCAAGCCTGAAGACTCCAGCCTCCTGCCCAGCCTCAAGTCCGAAGACTCTAGCCTCCTGCCAAGCCTTAAGCCCGAAGACTGCAGCCCCCTGCCAAGCCTCAAGCCCGAAGACTCCAGCCTCCTGCCAACCCTCAAGCCTGAAGTCTCCAACCTCCTGCCAAACCTCAAGCCCAAAGTCTCCAGCCACCTGTCAAGCCACAAGCCCGAAGACTCCAGCCTCCTGCCAAGCCTCAAGCCCGAACACTGCAGCCTCCTGCCAAGCCTCAATCCCGAAGACTCCAGCCTCCTGCCTAGCCTCAAGCCTGAAGACTCCAGCCTCCTACCTAGCCTCAAGCCTGGACTCCAGCGTCCAGCCTAGCCACAAGCCAGAAGACTCCAGCCTCCTGCCTAGCCTCAAGCCTGAAGACTCCAGCCACCTCCCTTGCCTCAAGCCTGAAGATTACAGCCTCCTGCCAAGCCTGAAGACACCAGCCACCTGCCTAGCCTCAAGCCTGAAGATTCCAGCCTCCTGCCTAGTGTCAAGCCTGAAGACTCCAGACTCCTGCCGAGCCTCAAGCCTGGACTCTAGCCTCCTGCCTTGCTTCAAGACACCAGCTTCCTGCCTAGTCTCAAACCCGAAGACTCCAGCCTCCTGCCTAGCCTCAAGCCCGAAAACTCCAGCCTCCTGCCTAGCGTCAGGCTCGAAGACTCAAGCCTCTGCTAGCCTAGCCTCAAGCCTGAAGACTCCAGCCTCCTGCCTAGCCTCAAGTCCGACGATTCCAGCCTCCTTCCTAGCCTCAAGCCCGAAGACTCCAGCCTCCTGCCTAGCCTCAAGCCCGAAGTCTCCAGCCTCCTGCTTAGCCTCAAGCCTGAAGACTCCAGCTTCCTGCCTAGCCTCAAGCCTGAAGACTCCAGCATCTTTCCTAGCCTCAAGCCTGAAGATTCCAGCCTC
>NW_027274870.1:0-77774 GCF_030028105.1 Mobula birostris
CAGAGAGTAGAAAAATCTCAGAGGGCAGAGTGCGGAGAGTAAAAACCTTTAAGAATGGAGTGCTGATAATAAAACTCACAGAGAGCAGAGGCCAGAGAATAAAAATCACAGAGATCGGAGTGCGGAGAGTAAAATTCACAGATTCCCGAGTGTAGAGAGTAAAAATCACAGAGAGCAGAGTGAGGAGATTAAAAATTAGAGAGAGCACAGAGCGGAGAGTAAAAATCACAGAGAACAGAGTGCAGAGATTAAAAATAGAGAGAGCACAGTGCAGAGAGTAAAAATCCCGGAGCGCAGAGTGCAGAGAGTGAAAATCACAGAAATTAGAGTGCAGAGAGTAAAAATCACAGAGAACAGAGTGCGGAGAGCAAAAATCACAGAGAACAGAGTGCACAGAGTAATAATCACAGAGAACATAGTGCAGAGAGTAAAAATCAACAGAGTGCGGAGAGTAAAAACCACAGAGAGCAGAATTGGCAGAGTAAAAATCACAGACAGCAGAGTGCGGAGTGTAAAAATCACAGAGAGAAGTGTGCAGGGAATTAAAATCACAGACAGCAGAGTGAAGAGAGTAAAAATCACAGGGATCAGAGTGCGGAAAGCCAAAATCACAGAGAACGGATTGTAGAGAATAAAAATCCCAGAGATCAGAGTGCAGAGAGTAAGAATCTCAGAGAGCTGAGTGCAGAGAGTAAGCATCACATAGAACAGAGTGCAGAGAGTAAAAATCACACAGACCTGAGGGCAGAGAGTAAAGATCACAGAGAGCAGAGGGCAGAGAGTAAGACTCTCAGAGATCATAGTGCGGAGAGCAAACATCACAGAGAACAGAGTGCAGAGAGTAAAAATCACAGAGAGCATAGTGCAGTGATTAAAAATCACAGAGAGCAGGGTGCGGAGAGTAAAAATGACAGAGAACAGAGAGCAGACTGTAAAAATAACAGAGAACACAGTGCGGAGAGAAAATAAATCACAGAGTACCGAGTGCAGAGAGTAAAAATCACAGAGAGCAGAGTGCAGAGATGAAAAATCAGAGAGAGCAGAGTGCGGAGAATAAAAATTACAGAGATCAGAGTGCAGAGAGTAAAAATGACAGGGAACAGAGTGCAGACTGTAAAAATCAAAGAGAACAGAGTGCGGAGAGAAAAAAAAAAATCACAGAGTACCGAGTGCAGAGAGTGAAAATCACAGACAGCTGAGTGCAGAGAGTAAAATTCACAGATTCCCTAGTGTAGAGAGTAAAAATCACAGAGAGCAGAGTGAGGAGATTAAAAATCAGAGAGACCAGAGTGCAGAGAATAAAAATCAGAGAGAGCAGAGTGTGGAGAATAAAAATCACAGAGGACAGAGTCCAGAGAGTAGAAATCACAGAGAGCAGAGTGCAGAGAGTAAAAATCTCAGAGGGCAGAGTGCGGAGAGTAAAAATCACTAAGAATGGAGTGCTGATAATAAAACTCACAGAGAGCAGAGGGCAGAGAATAAAAATCACAGAGATCAGAGTGCGGAGAGTAAAAATGACAGAGATCAGAGTGCAGATCGTAAAAATCACAGAGATCAGAGTGCAGAGAGTAAAAATCACAGAGATCTGTGTGCAGAGAGTAAAAAAAAATCACAGAGAGCAGAGTGCAGAGAGTAAAGACCACAGACAGCTGATTGCAGAGAGTAAAAATCACGGAGACAGAATGCAGAGAGTGAAAATCACATAAATCAGAGTGCAGAGAGTAAAAAATCACAGAGAGCAGAGTACAGAGAGTAAAAATTAGAGAGAGCACAGTGCGGAGAGTAAATATCACAGAGACCAGAATGAAGAGAGTGAAAATCACAGAGTGCCGAGTGCTGAGAGTAAAAATCACAGAGAGCTGAGTGCAGAGAGTAAGAAGCACAGAGAGCAGAGTGAGGAGAATAAAACTCAGAGAGAACAGAGTCCAGAGAGTAGGAATCACAGAGAGCAGAGTGCAGAGAGTAAAAATCACAGAGGGCAAAGTGCGGAGAGTAAAAACCTCTAAGAATGGAGTGCTGATAATAAAACTCACAGAGAGCAGAGGCCAGAGAATAAAAATCACAGAGATCGGAGTGCGGAGAGTAAAAATTTCAGAGATCAGAGTGCAGAGAGTAAAAATCAGAGAGAGCTCAGTGCGGAGAGTAAAAATCACAGGGAACACAGTGCAGAGAGAAAAAAAATCACAGAGCGCAAAGTGCAGAGAGTAAAAATGACAGAAAACAGAGTGGTGAGAGAGTAAAAATCTCTGAGAATAGAGTGTGGAGAGTAAAAATCACAGACAGCAGACTGCGGTGAGTAAAGATCACAGAGAGCAGAGTACAGAGAGTAAAATTCACAGATTCCCGAGTGTAGAGAGTAAAAATCACAGAGAGCAGAGTGAGGAGATTAAAAATTAGAGAGAGCACAGTGCGGAGAGTAAAAATCACAGAGAATAGAGTGCAGAGAGTAAAAATTAGAGAGAGCACAGTGCGGGGAGTAAAAATCACAGAGAACAGAGTGCAGAGAGTAAAAATCCCAGAGCGCAGAGTGCAGAGAGTGAAAATCACAGAAATTAGAGTGCAGAGAGTAAAAATCACAGAGAACAGAGTGCGGAGAGCAAAAATCACAGAGAACAGAGTGCACAGAGTAATAATCACAGAGAACATAGTGCAGAGAGTAAAAATCTCAGAGAACAGAGTGCGGAGAGTAAAAACCACAGAGAGCAGAATTGGCAGAGTAAAAATCACAGACAGCAGAGTGCGGAGTGTAAAAATCACAGAGAGAAGTGTGCAGGGAATAAAAATCACAGACAGCAGAGTGAAGAGAGTAAAAATCACAGGGATCAGAGTGCGGAAAGCCACAATCACAGAGAACGGATTGCAGAGAATAAAAATCCCAGAGATCAGAGTGCAGAGAGTAAGAATCTCAGAGAGCTGAGTGCAGAGAGTAAGCATCACAGAGAACAGAGTGCAGAGAGTAAACATCACACAGACCTGAGGGCAGAGAGTAAAGATCACAGAGAGCAGAGGGCAGAGAGTAAGACTCTCAGAGATCATAGTGCGGAGAGCAAACATCACAGAGAACAGAGTGCAGAGAATAAACATCACAGAGAGCATAGTGCAGTGATTAAAAATCACAGAGAGCAGGGTGCGGAGAGTAAAAATGACAGAGAACAGAGAGCAGACTGTAAAAATCACAGAGAACACAGTGCGGAGAGAAAATAAATCACAGAGTACCGAGTGCAGAGAGTAAAAATCACAGAGAGCAGAGTGCAGAGATGAAAAATCAGAGAGAGCAGAGTGCAGAGAATAAAAATAACAGAGATCAGAGTGCAGAGAGTAAAAATGACAGGGAACAGAGTGCAGAGTGTAAAAAGCAAAGAGAACAGAGTGCGGAGAGTAAAAATCGCAGAGAGCATAGTGCAGTTATTAAAAATCACAGAGAGCAGGGTGCAGAGAGTAAAAATGACAGAGAACAGAGAGCAGACTGTGAAAATCACAGAGAACACAGTGCGGAGAGAAAAAAAAAATCACAGAGTACCGAGTGCAGAGAGTAAAAATCACAGACAGCTGAGTGCAGAGAGTAAAATTCACAGATTCCCTAGTGTAGAGAGTAAAAATCACAGAGAGCAGAGTGAGGAGATTAAAAATCAGAGGGAGCAGAGTGCAGAGAATAAAAATCAGAGAGAGCAGAGTGTGGAGAATAAAAATCACAGAGGACAGAGTCCAGAGAGTAGAAATCACAGAGAGCAGAGTGCAGAGAGTAAAAATCTCAGAGGGCAGAGTGCGGAGAGTAAAAATCACTAAGAATGGTGTGCTGATAATAAAACTCACAGAGAGCAGAGGGCAGAGAATAAAAATCACAGAGAGCAGAGTGCGGAGAGTGAAAATGACAGAGATCAGAGTGCAGATCGTAAAAATCACAGAGATCAGAGTGCAGAGAGTAAAAATCACAGAGATCTGTATGCAGAGAGTAAAAAAAAATCACAGAGAGCAGAGTGCAGAGAGTAAAGGCCACAGACAGCTGAGTGCAGAGAGTAAAAATCACGAAGACAGAATGCAGAGAGTGAAAATCACAGAAATCAGAGTGCAGAGAGTAAAAATCACAGAGAGCAGAGTACAGAGAGTAAAAATTAGAGAGAGCACAGTGCGGAGAGTTAATATCACAGAGACCAGAATGAAGAGAGTGAAAATCACAGAGTGCCCAGTGCTGAGAGTAAAAATCACAGAGAGCTGAGTGCAGAGAGTAAGAAGCACAGAGAGCAGAGTGAGGAGAATAAAACTCAGAGAGAACAGAGTCCAGAGAGTAGGAATCACAGAGAGCAGAGTGCAGAGAGTAAAAATCTCAGAGGGCAAAGTGCGGAGAGTAAAAACCTCTAAGAATGGAGTGCTGATAATAAAACTCACAGAGAGCAGAGGCCAGAGAATAAAAATCACAGAGGTCGGAGTGCGGAGAGTAAAAATTTCAGAGATCAGAGTGCAGAGAGTAAAAATCAGAGAGAGCACAGTGCGGAGAGTAAAAATCACAGAGAACACAGTGCAGAGAGAAAAAAAATCACAGAGCGCAAAGTGCAGAGAGTAAAAATGACAGAAAACAGAGTGGTGAGAGTAAAAATCTCTGAGAATAGAGTGCGGAGAGTAAAAATCACAGACAGCAGACTGCGGTGAGTAAAGATCACAGAGAGCAGAGTACAGAGAGTAAAATTCACAGATTCCCGAGTGTAGAGAGTAAAAATCACAGAGAGCAGAGTGAGGAGATTAAAAATTAGAGAGAGCACAGTGCGGAGAGTAAAAATCACAGAGAATAGAGTGCAGAGAGTAAAAATTAGAGAGAGCACAGTGCGGGGAGTAAAAATCACAGAGAACAGAGTGCAGAGAGTAAAAATCCCAGAGCGCAGAGTGCAGAGAGTGAAAATCACAGAAATTAGAGTGCAGAGAGTAAAAATCACAGAGAACAGAGTGCGGAGAGCAAAAATCACAGAGAACAGAGTGCACAGAGTAATAATCACAGAGAACATAGTGCAGAGAGTAAAAATCTCAGAGAACAGAGTGCGGAGAGTAAAAATCACAGAGAGCAGAATTGGCAGAGTAAAAATCACAGACAGCAGAGTGCGGAGTGTAAAAATCACAGAGAGAAGTGTGCAGGGAATAAAAATCACAGACAGCAGAGTGAAGAGAGTAAAAATCACAGGGATCAGAGTGCGGAAAGCCAAAATCACAGAGAACGGATTGCAGAGAATAAAAATCCCAGAGATCAGAGTGCAGAGAGTAAGAATCTCAGAGCGCTGAGTGCAGAGAGTAAGCATCACAGAGAACAGAGTGCAGAGCGTAAACATCACACAGACCTGAGGGCAGAGAGTAAAGATCACAGAGAGCAGAGGGCAGAGAGTAAGACTATCAGAGATCATAGTGCGGAGAGCAAACATCACAGAGAACAGAGTGCAGAGAGTAAACATCACAGAGAGCATAGTGCAGTGATTAAAAATCACAGAGAGCAGGGTGCGGAGAGTAAAAATGACAGAGAACAGAGAGCAGACTGTAAAAATCACAGAGAACACAGTGCGGAGAGAAAATAAATCACAGAGTACCGAGTGCAGAGAGTAAAAATCACAGAGACAGAATGCAGAGAGTGAAAATCACAGACAGAAGAATGCAGAGTAAAAGTCACAGAGAACAGAGTGCAGTGAGTAAGTATCACCGAGATCAGAGTGCAGACTGTAAAAATCAAAGAGAACAGAGTACAGAGAGTAAAAATCACAGACAGCTGAGTGCAGAGAGTAAAAATCGCAGAAAGCAGAGTGCGGAGATTAAAAATCAGAGAGAGCAGAGTGCGGAGAATAAAAATCACAGAGAACAGAGTGCAGAGAGTAGAAATCACTGAGAGCATTGTGCAGAGAGTAAAAATCTCAGAGGGCAGAGTGAAGAGAGTGAATATCACAGAGAGCAGAGTACAGAGAGTAAAAATCACGGAGTGCCGAGTGCAGAGAGTAAAAATCACAGACAGCTGAGTGCAGAGTGTAAAAATCACAGACAGCAGAGTACGGAGATTTGAAATCAGAGAGAGCAGAGTGCAGAGAGTAAGTATCACCGAGATCAGAGTGCAGACTGTAAAATTCAAAGAGAACAGAGTACAGAGAGTAAAATCACAGACAGCAGAGTGCGGAGTGTAAAAATCACAGAGAGAAGTGTGCAGGGAATTAAAATCACAGACAGCAGAGTGAAGAGAGTAAAAATCACAGGGATCAGAGTGCGGAAAGCCAAAATCACAGAGAACGGATTGCAGAGAATAAAAATCCCAGAGATCAGAGTGCAGAGAGTAAGAATCTCAGAGAGCTGAGTGCAGAGAGTAAGCATCACATAGAACAGAGTGCAGAGAGTAAAAATCACACAGACCTGAGGGCAGAGAGTAAAGATCACAGAGAGCAGAGGGCAGAGAGTAAGACTCTCAGAGATCATAGTGCGGAGAGCAAACATCACAGAGAACAGAGTGCAGAGAGTAAAAATCACAGAGAGCATAGTGCAGTGATTAAAAATCACAGAGAGCAGGGTGCGGAGAGTAAAAATGACAGAGAACAGAGAGCAGACTGTAAAAATCACAGAGAACACAGTGCGGAGAGAAAATAAATCACAGAGAACCGAGTGCAGAGAGTAAAAATGACAGAGAACAGAGAGCAGACTGTGAAAATCACAGAGAACACAGTGCGGAGAGAAAAAAAAAATCACAGAGTACCGAGTGCAGAGAGTAAAAATCACAGACAGCTGAGTGCAGGGAGTAAAAATCACAGAGAGCAGAGTGAGGAGATTAAAAATCACAGAGAGCAGAGTGCAGAGAATAAAAATCAGAGAGAGCAGAGTGTGGAGAATAATAATCACAGAGGACAGAGTCCAGAGAGTAGAAATCACAGAGAGCAGAGTGCAGAGAGTAAAAATCTCAGAGGGCAGAGTGCGGAGAGTAAAAATCACTAAGAATGGAGTGCTGATAATAAAACTCACAGAGAGCAGAGGGCAGAGAATAAAAATCACAGAGATCAGAGTGCGGAGAGTGAAAATGACAGAGATCAGAGTGCAGATCGTAAAAATCACAGAGATCAGAGTGCAGAGAGTAAAAATCACAGAGATCTGTGTGCAGAGAGTAAAAAAAATCACAGAGAGCAGAGTGCAGAGTGTAAAGGCCACAGACAGCTGAGTGCAGAGAGTAAAAATCACAGAGAGCAGAGTGTGGAGATTAAAAATCAGAGAGAGCAGAGTGCGGAGAATAAAAATCACAGAGAACAGAGTGCGCAGATTAGAAATCACAGAGAGCAGAGTGCAGAGAGTAAAAATCACAGAGATCTGTGTGCAGAGAGTAAAAAAAAATCACAGAGAGCAGAGTGCAGAGAGTAAAGGCCACAGACAGCTGAGTGCAGAGAGTAAAAATCACGGAGACAGAATGCAGAGAGTGAAAATCACAGAAATCAGAGTGCAGAGAGTAAAAATCACAGAGAGCAGGGTACAGAGAGTAAAAATTAGAGAGAGCACAGTGCGGAGAGTAAATATCACAGAGACCAGAATGAAGAGAGTGAAAATCACAGAGTGCCCAGTGCTGAGAGTAAAAATCACAGAGAGCTGAGTGCAGAGAGTAAGAAGCACAGAGAGCAGAGTGAGGAGAATAAAACTCAGAGAGAACAGAGTCCAGAGAGTAGGAATCACAGAGAGCAGAGTGCAGAGAGTAAAAATCTCAGAGGGCAAAGTGCGGAGAGTAAAAACCTCTAAGAATGGAGTGCTGATAATAAAACTCACAGAGAGCAGAGGCCAGAGAATAAAAATCACAGAGATCGGAGTGCGGAGAGTAAAAATTTCAGAGATCAGAGTGCAGAGAGTAAAAATCAGAGAGAGCACAGTGCGGAGAGTAAAAATCACAGAGAACACAGTGCAGAGAGAAAAAAAAATCACAGAGCGCAAAGTGCAGAGAGTAAAAATGACAGAAAACAGAGTGGTGAGAGTAAAAATCTCTGAGAATAGAGTGCGGAGAGTAAAAATCACAGACAGCAGACTGCGGTGAGTAAAGATCACAGAGAGCAGAGTACAGAGAGTAAAATTCACAGATTCCCGAGTGTAGAGAGTAAAAATCACAGAGAGCAGAGTGAGGAGATTAAAAATTAGAGAGAGCACAGTGCGGAGAGTAAAAATCACAGAGAATAGAGTGCAGAGAGTAAAAATTAGAGAGAGCACAGTGCGGGGAGTAAAAATCACAGAGAACAGAGTGCAGAGAGCAAAAATCCCAGAGCGCAGAGTGCAGAGAGTGAAAATCACAGAAATTAGAGTGCAGAGAGTAAAAATCACAGAGAACAGAGTGCGGAGAGCAAAAATCACAGAGAACAGAGTGCACAGAGTAATAATCACAGAGAACATAGTGCAGAGAGTAAAAATCTCAGAGAACAGAGTGCGGAGAGTAAAAACCACAGAGAGCAGAATTGGCAGAGTAAAAATCACAGACAGCAGAGTGCGGAGTGTAAAAATCACAGAGAGCAGGGTGCGGAGAGTAAAAATGACAGAGAACGGAGAGCAGACTGTAAAAATCACAGAGAACACAGTGCGGAGAGAAAATAAATCACAGAGTACCGAGTGCAGAGAGTAAAAATCACAGAGAGCAGAGTACAGAGATGAAAAATCAGAGAGAGCAGAGTGCGGAGAATAAAAATAACAGAGATCAGAGTGCAGAGAGTAAAAATGACAGGGAACAGAGTGCAGAGTGTAAAAAGCAAAGAGAACAGAGTGCGGAGAGTAAAAATCGCAGAGAGCATAGTGCAGTTATTAAAAATCACAGAGAGCAGGGTGCAGAGAGTAAAAATGACAGAGAACAGAGAGCAGACTGTGAAAATCACAGAGAACACAGTGCGGAGAGAAAAAAAAATCACAGAGTACCGAGTGCAGTGAGTAAAAATAACAGACAGTTGAGTGCAGAGAGTAAAAATCACAGAGAGCAGAGTGTGGAGATTAAAAATCAGAGAGAGCAGAGTGCGGAGAATAAAAATCACAGAGAACAGAGTGCACAGATTAGAAATCACAGAGAGCAGAGTGCAGAGAGTAAAAAACCTCAGAGGGCAGAGTGAAGAGATTGAATATCACAGAGAGCAGAGTATAGAGAGTAAAAATCACAGAGTGCCGAGTGCAGAGAGTAAAAATCACAGAGAGCGTAGTGCAGAGATTAAAAATCACAGAGATCAGGGTGCGGAGAGTAAAAATTACAGAGATCAGAGTGCAGATCGTAAAAATCACAGAGATCAGAGTGCAGAGAGTAAAAATCACAGAGATCTGTGTGCAGAGAGTAAAAAAAATCACAGAGAGCAGAGTGCAGAGAGTAAAAGTCACAGAGATCAGTGTGCAGAGAGTAAAAATCACAGAGACAGAATGCAGAGAGTGAAAATCACAGACAGAAGAATGCAGAGTAAAAGTCACAGAGAACAGAGTGCAGTGAGTAAGTATCACCGAGATCAGAGTGCAGACTGTAAAAATCAAAGAGAACAGAGTACAGAGAGTAAAAATCACAGACAGCTGAGTGCAGAGAGTAAAAATCGCAGAAAGCAGAGTGCGGAGATTAAAAATCAGAGAGAGCAGAGTGCGGAGAATAAAAATCACAGAGAACAGAGTGCAGAGAGTAAAAATCACAGACAGCTGAGTGCAGAGTGTAAAAATCACAGACAGCAGAGTACGGAGATTAAAAATCAGAGAGAGCAGAGTGCAGAGAGTAAGTATCACCGAGATCAGAGTGCAGACTGTAAAAATCAAAGAGAACAGAGTACAGAGAGTAAAATCACAGACAGCAGAGTGCGGAGTGTAAAAATCACAGAGAGAAGTGTGCAGGGAATTAAAATCACAGACAGCAGAGTGAAGAGAGTAAAAATCACAGGGATCAGAGTGCGGAAAGCCAAAATCACAGAGAACGGATTGCAGAGAATAAAAATCCCAGAGATCAGAGTGCAGAGAGTAAGAATCACAGAGAGCTGAGTGCAGAGAGTAAGCATCACATAGAACAGAGTGCAGAGAGTAAAAATCACACAGACCTGAGGGCAGAGAGTAAAGATCACAGAGAGCAGAGGGCAGAGAGTAAGACTCTCAGAGATCATAGTGCGGAGAGCAAACATCACAGAGAACAGAGTGCAGAGAGTAAAAATCACAGAGAGCATAGTGCAGTGATTAAAAATCACAGAGAGCAGGGTGCGGAGAGTAAAAATGACAGAGAACAGAGAGCAGACTGTAAAAATCACAGAGAACACAGTGCGGAGAGAAAATAAATCACAGAGTACCGAGTGCAGAGAATAAAAATCCCAGAGATCAGAGTGCAGAGAGTAAGAATCTCAGAGAGCTGAGTGCAGAGAGTAAGCATCACAGAGAACAGAGTGCAGAGAGTAAACATCACACAGACCTGAGGGCAGAGAGTAAAGATCACAGAGAGCAGAGGGCAGAGAGTAAGACTCTCAGAGATCATAGTGCGGAGAGCAAACATCACAGAGAACAGAGTGCAGAGAGTAAACATCACAGAGAGCATAGTGCAGTGATTAAAAATCAGAGAGAGCAGAGTGCGGAGAATAAAAATAACAGAGATCAGAGTGCAGAGAGTAAAAATGACAGGGAACAGAGTGCAGACTGTAAAAATCAAAGAGAACAGAGTGTGGAGAGTAAAAATTGCAGACAGCAGAGTACAGAGAGTAAAAATCATAGAGTGCCGAGAGCAGAGAGTAAAAATCACAGAGAGCAGAGTGCGGAGCTGAAAAATCAGAGAGAGCAGAGTGTGGAGAATAAAAATAACAGAGATCAGAGTGCAGAGAGTAAAAATTACAGGGAACAAAGTGCAGACTGTAAAAATCAAAGAGAACAGAGTGCGGAGAGTAAAAATCGCAGAGAGCATAGTGCAGTGATTAAAAATCACAGAGAGCAGGGTGCAGAGAGTAAAAATGACAGTGAACAGAGAGCAGACTGTAAAAATCACAGAGAACACAGTGCGGAGAGAGAAAAAATCGCAGAGTACCGAGTGCAGAGAGTAAAAATCACAGACAGCTGAGTGCAGAGAGTAAAAATCACAGAGAGCAGGGTGTGGAGATGAAAAATAAGAGAGAGCAGAGTGCGGAGAATAAAAATAACAGAGATCAGAGTGCAGAGAGTAAAAATGACAGGGAACAGAGTGCAGACTGTAAAAATCAAAGAGAACTGAGTGTGGAGAGTAAAAATTGCAGAGAGCAGAGTACAGAGAGTAAAAATCATAGAGTGCCGAGTGCGGAGAGTAAAAATCACAGAGAGCAGAGTGCGGAGATTAAAAATCACAGAGAGCAGAGAGCAGACTGTAAAAATCACAGAGAACACGAGCGGAGAGAAAAAAAATCACAGAGTACCGAGTGCAGAGAGTAAAAATGACAGACAGCTGAGTGCAGAGAGTAAAAATCTCAGAGAGCAGAGTGTGGAGCTGAAAAATCAGAGAGAGCAGAGTGCGGAGAAGAAAAATAACAGAGATCAGAGTGCAGAGAGTAAAAATGACAGGGAACAGAGTGCAGACTCTAAAAATCAAAGAGAACAGAGTGTGGAGAGTAAAAATCGCAGAGAGCAGATTGCAGAGAGGAAAAGTCTCAGAGATCAGAGTGCAGAGCGTAAAAATCACAGAGATCAGAGTGCAGAGAGTAAAAATCACAGAGAACAGAGTGCCGACTTTAAAAATCACCGAAAACAGAGTGCAGAGCGTAACCATCACAGAGAACAGTGTGCGGAGAGTAAAAATCACAGACAGCAGGGTGCAGAGAGTAAAAATCACAGAGAGCTGAGTACAGCGAGTAAAAATCACGGAGAGCAGAGTGCGGAGATTAAAAATCAAAGAGAGCTCAGGGCAGAGAGTAAAAATAACAGAGAACAGACTAGGGAGAGTAAATATCACAGAGATCAGAGTTCAGAGAGTAAATATCACACAGAGCAGAGTACAGAGAGTAAAATTCACAGATTCCCGAGTGCAGAGAGTAAAAATCACAGAGAGCAGAGTGAGGAGATTAAAAATCAGAGAGAGCAGAGTGCGGGGAATAAAAATCAGAGAGAGCAGAGTGCGGAGAATAAAAATCACAGAGGGCAGAGTCCAGAGAGTAAAAATCACAGAGAGCAGAGTGAGGAGATTAAAAATCAGAGAGAGCAGAGTGCGGAGAATAAAAATCAGAGAGAGCAGAGTGCGGAGAATAAAAATCACAGAGGACAGAGTCCAGAGAGTAGAAATCACTGTGAGCAGAGTGCAGAGAGTAAAAATCTCAGAGGGCAGAGTGCGGAGAGTAAAAATCACTAAGAATGGAGTGCTGATAATAAAACTCACAGAGAGCAGAGGGCAGAGAATAAAAATCACAGAGATCAGAATGCGGAGAGTAGAAATCACAGAGAGCAGAGTGCAGAGAGTAAGAATCTCAGAGGGCAGAGTGCGGAGAGTGAAAATCACAGAGATCAGAGTGCAGAGAGGAAAAGTCTCAGAGATCAGAGTACAGAGAGTAAAAATTACAGAGATCAGAGTGCAGAGAGTAAAAATCACAGAGAACAGAGTGCAGACTGTAAAAATCACCGAGAACAGAGTGCAGAGCGTAACCATCACAGAGAACAGTGTGCGGAGAGTAAAAATCACAGAGAGCAGAGAGAAGAGAGTAAAAATCACAGAGAGCTGAGTACAGCGAGTAAAAATCACGGAGAGCAGAGTGCGGAGATTAAAAATCAAAGAGAGCTCAGGGCAGAGAGTAAAAATAACAGAGAACAGACAAGGGAGAGTAAATATCACAGAGATCAGAGTTCAGAGAGTAAATATCACAGAAAGCAGAGTACAGAGAGTAAAATTCACAGATTCCCGAGTGTAGAGAGTAAAAATCACAGAGAGCAGAGTGAGGAGATTAAAAATCAGAGAGAGCAGAGTGCAGAGAATAAAAATCAGAGAGAGCAGAGTGCGGAGAATAAAAATCACAGAGGACAGAGTCCAGAGAGTAAAAATCACAGAGAGCAGAGTGGGGAGATTAAAAATCAGAGAGAGCAGAGTGCGGAGAATAAAAATCAGAGAGAGCAGAGTGCGGAGAATAAAAATCACAGAGGACAGAGTCCAGAGAGTAGAAATCACAGAGAGCAGAGTGCAGAGAGTAAAAATCTAAGAGGGCAGAGTGCGGAGAGTAAAAATCACTAAGAATGGAGTGCTGATAATAAAACTCACAGAGAGCAGAGGGCAGAGAATAAAAATCACAGAGATCGGAGTGCGGAGAATAAAAATGACAGAGATCAGAGTGCAGAGAGTAAAAATCACAGAGATCGGTGTACAGAGAGTAAAAAAAAATCACGGAGAGCAGAGTGCAGAGTAAAGGCCACAGACAGCTGAGTGCAGAGAGTAAAAATCACAGAGACAGAATGCAGAGAGTGAAAATCACAGAAATCAGAGTGCAGAGAGTAAAAATCACAGAGAGCAGAGTACAGAGAGTAAAAATTAGAGAGAGCACAGTGCGGAGAGTAAATATCACAGAGACCAGAATGAAGAGAGTGAAAATCACAGAGTGCCGAGTGCTGAGAGTAAAAATCACAGAGAGCTGAGTGCAGAGAGTAAGAAGCACAGAGAGCAGAGTGAGGAGAATAAAACTCAGAGAGAACAGAGTCCAGAGAGTAGGAATCACAGAGAGTAGAGTGCAGAGAGTAAAAATCTCAGAGGGCAGAGTGCGGAGAGTAAAAACCTCTAAGAATGGAGTGCTGATAATAAAACTCACAGAGAGCAGAGGCCAGAGAATAAAAATCACAGAGATCGGAGTGCGGAGAGTAAAAATTTCAGAGATCAGAGTGCAGAGAGTAAAAATCAGAGAGAGCAGAGTGCAGAGAGTAAAAATTTGAGAGAGCACAGTGCGGAGAGTAAAAATCACAGAGAACACAGTGCAGAGAGAAAAAAATAACAGAGCGCACAGTGCAGAGAGTGAAAATCACAGAAATTAGAGTGCAGAGTGTAAAAATCACAGAGCGCAAAGTGCAGAGAGTAAAAATGACAGAAAACAGAGTGCTGAGTGTAAAAATCTCTGAGAATAGAGTGCGGAGATTAAAAATCACAGACAGCAGACTGCGGAGAGTAAAGATCACAGAGAGCAGAGTACAGAGAGTAAAATTCACAGATTCCCGAGTGTAGAGAGTAAAAATCACAGAGAGCAGAGTGAGGAGATTAAAAATTAGAGAGAGAACAGTGCGGAGAGTAAAAATCACAGAGAACAGAGTGCGCAGAGTAAAAACCACAGAGAGCAGAATTGGCAGAGTAAAAATCACAGACAGCAGAGTGCGGAGTGTAAAAATCACAGAGAGAAGTGTGCAGGGAATAAAAATCACAGACAGCAGAGTGAAGAGAGTAAAAATCACAGGGACCAGAGTGCGGAAAGCCAAAATCACAGAGAACGGATTGCAGAGAATAAAAATCCCAGAGATCAGAGTGCAGAGAGTAAGAATCTCAGAGAGCTGAGTGCAGAGAGTAAGCATTACAGAGAACAGAGTGCAGAGAGTAAAAATCACACAGACCTGAGGGCAGAGAGTAAAGATCACAGAGAGCAGAGGGCAGAGAGTAAGACTCTCAGAGATCATAGTGCGGAGAGCAAACATCACAGAGAACAGAGTGCAGAGAGTAAAAATCACAGAGAGCATAGTGCAGTGATTAAAAATCACAGAGAGCAGGGTGCGGAGAGTAAAAATGACAGAGAACAGAGGGCAGACTGTAAAAATCACAGAGAACACAGTGCGGAGAGAAAATAAATCACAGAGTACCGAGTGCAGAGAGTAAAAATCACAGAGAGCAGAGTGCAGAGATGAAAAATCAGAGAGAGCAGAGTGCGGAGAATAAAAATAACAGAGATCAGAGTGCAGAGAGTAAAAATGACAGGGAACAGAGTGCAGACTGTAAAAATCAAAGAGAACAGAGTGCGGAGAGTAAAAATCGCAGAGAGCATAGTGCAGTGATTAAAAATCACAGAGAGCAGGGTGCAGAGAGTAAAAATGACAGAGAACAGAGAGCAGACTGTGAAAATCACAGAGAACACAGTGCGGAGAGAAAAAATAAATGACAGAGTACCGAGTGCAGAGAGTAAAAATCACAGACAGCTGAGTGCAGAGAGTAAAATTCACAGATTCCCGAGTGTAGAGAGTAAAAATCACAGAGAGCAGAGTGAGGAGATTAAAAATCAGAGAGAGCAGAGTGCAGAGAATAAAAATCAGAGAGAGCAGAGCGCGGAGAATAAAAATCACAGAGGACAGAGTCCAGAGAGTAAAAATCACAGAGAGCAGAGTGGGGAGATTAAAAATCAGAGAGAGCAGAGTGCGGAGAATAAAAATCAGAGAGAGCAGAGTGCGGAGAATAAAAACCACAGAGGACAGAGTCCAGAGAGTTGAAATCACAGAGAGCAGAGTGCAGAGAGTAAGAATCTCAGAGGGCAGAGTGCGGAGAGTAAAAATCACACAGACCTGAGGGCAGAGAGTAAAGATCACAGAGAGCAGAGGGCAGAGAGTAAGACTCTCAGAGATCATAGTGCGGAGAGCAAACATCACAGAGAACAGAGTGCAGAGAGTAAAAATCACAGAGAGCATAGTGCAGTGATTAGAAATCACAGAGAGCAGGGTGCGGAGAGTAAAAATGACAGAGAACAGAGAGCAGACTGTAAAAATCACAGAGAACACAGTGCGGAGAGAAAATAAATCACAGAGTACCGAGTGCAGAGAATAAAAATCCCAGAGATCAGAGTGCAGAGAGTAAGAATCTCAGAGAGCTGAGTGCAGAGAGTAAGCATCACATAGAACAGAGTGCAGAGAGTAAAAATCACACAGACCTGAGGGCAGAGAGTAAAGATCACAGAGAGCAGAGGGCAGAGAGTAAGACTCTCAGAGATCATAGTGCGGAGAGCAAACATCACAGAGAACAGAGTGCAGAGAGTAAAAATCACAGAGAGCATAGTGCAGTGATTAAAAATCACAGAGAGCAGGGTGCGGAGAGTAAAAATGACAGAGAACAGAGAGCAGACTGTAAAAATCACAGAGAACACAGTGCGGAGAGAAAATAAATCACAGAGTACCGAGTGCAGAGAATAAAAATCCCAGAGATCAGAGTGCAGAGAGTAAGAATCTCAGAGAGCTGAGTGCAGAGAGTAAGCATCACAGAGAACAGAGTGCAGAGAGTAAACATCACACAGACCTGAGGGCAGAGAGTAAAGATCACAGAGAGCAGAGGGCAGAGAGTAAGACTCTCAGAGATCATAGTGCGGAGAGCAAACATCACAGAGAACAGAGTGCAGAGAGTAAACATCACAGAGAGCATAGTGCAGTGATTAAAAATCAGAGAGAGCAGAGTGCGGAGAATAAAAATAACAGAGATCAGAGTGCAGAGAGTAAAAATGACAGGGAACAGAGTGCAGACTGTAAAAATCAAAGAGAACAGAGTGTGGAGAGTAAAAATTGCAGACAGCAGAGTACAGAGAGTAAAAATCATAGAGTGCCGAGAGCAGAGAGTAAAAATCACAGAGAGCAGAGTGCGGAGCTGAAAAATCAGAGAGAGCAGAGTGTGGAGAATAAAAATAACAGAGATCAGAGTGCAGAGAGTAAAAATTACAGGGAACAAAGTGCAGACTGTAAAAATCAAAGAGAACAGAGTGCGGAGAGTAAAAATCGCAGAGAGCATAGTGCAGTGATTAAAAATCACAGAGAGCAGGGTGCAGAGAGTAAAAATGACAGTGAACAGAGAGCAGACTGTAAAAATCACAGAGAACACAGTGCGGAGAGAGAAAAAATCGCAGAGTACCGAGTGCAGAGAGTAAAAATCACAGACAGCTGAGTGCAGAGAGTAAAAATCACAGAGAGCAGGGTGTGGAGATGAAAAATAAGAGAGAGCAGAGTGCGGAGAATAAAAATAACAGAGATCAGAGTGCAGAGAGTAAAAATGACAGGGAACAGAGTGCAGACTGTAAAAATCAAAGAGAACTGAGTGTGGAGAGTAAAAATTGCAGAGAGCAGAGTACAGAGAGTAAAAATCATAGAGTGCCGAGTGCGGAGAGTAAAAATCACAGAGAGCAGAGTGCGGAGATTAAAAATCACAGAGAGCAGAGAGCAGACTGTAAAAATCACAGAGAACACGAGCGGAGAGAAAAAAAATCACAGAGTACCGAGTGCAGAGAGTAAAAATGACAGACAGCTGAGTGCAGAGAGTAAAAATCTCAGAGAGCAGAGTGTGGAGCTGAAAAATCAGAGAGAGCAGAGTGCGGAGAAGAAAAATAACAGAGATCAGAGTGCAGAGAGTAAAAATGACAGGGAACAGAGTGCAGACTCTAAAAATCAAAGAGAACAGAGTGTGGAGAGTAAAAATCGCAGAGAGCAGATTGCAGAGAGGAAAAGTCTCAGAGATCAGAGTGCAGAGCGTAAAAATCACAGAGATCAGAGTGCAGAGAGTAAAAATCACAGAGAACAGAGTGCCGACTTTAAAAATCACCGAAAACAGAGTGCAGAGCGTAACCATCACAGAGAACAGTGTGCGGAGAGTAAAAATCACAGACAGCAGGGTGCAGAGAGTAAAAATCACAGAGAGCTGAGTACAGCGAGTAAAAATCACGGAGAGCAGAGTGCGGAGATTAAAAATCAAAGAGAGCTCAGGGCAGAGAGTAAAAATAACAGAGAACAGACTAGGGAGAGTAAATATCACAGAGATCAGAGTTCAGAGAGTAAATATCACACAGAGCAGAGTACAGAGAGTAAAATTCACAGATTCCCGAGTGCAGAGAGTAAAAATCACAGAGAGCAGAGTGAGGAGATTAAAAATCAGAGAGAGCAGAGTGCGGGGAATAAAAATCAGAGAGAGCAGAGTGCGGAGAATAAAAATCACAGAGGGCAGAGTCCAGAGAGTAAAAATCACAGAGAGCAGAGTGAGGAGATTAAAAATCAGAGAGAGCAGAGTGCGGAGAATAAAAATCAGAGAGAGCAGAGTGCGGAGAATAAAAATCACAGAGGACAGAGTCCAGAGAGTAGAAATCACTGTGAGCAGAGTGCAGAGAGTAAAAATCTCAGAGGGCAGAGTGCGGAGAGTAAAAATCACTAAGAATGGAGTGCTGATAATAAAACTCACAGAGAGCAGAGGGCAGAGAATAAAAATCACAGAGATCAGAATGCGGAGAGTAGAAATCACAGAGAGCAGAGTGCAGAGAGTAAGAATCTCAGAGGGCAGAGTGCGGAGAGTGAAAATCACAGAGATCAGAGTGCAGAGAGGAAAAGTCTCAGAGATCAGAGTACAGAGAGTAAAAATTACAGAGATCAGAGTGCAGAGAGTAAAAATCACAGAGAACAGAGTGCAGACTGTAAAAATCACCGAGAACAGAGTGCAGAGCGTAACCATCACAGAGAACAGTGTGCGGAGAGTAAAAATCACAGAGAGCAGAGAGAAGAGAGTAAAAATCACAGAGAGCTGAGTACAGCGAGTAAAAATCACGGAGAGCAGAGTGCGGAGATTAAAAATCAAAGAGAGCTCAGGGCAGAGAGTAAAAATAACAGAGAACAGACAAGGGAGAGTAAATATCACAGAGATCAGAGTTCAGAGAGTAAATATCACAGAAAGCAGAGTACAGAGAGTAAAATTCACAGATTCCCGAGTGTAGAGAGTAAAAATCACAGAGAGCAGAGTGAGGAGATTAAAAATCAGAGAGAGCAGAGTGCAGAGAATAAAAATCAGAGAGAGCAGAGTGCGGAGAATAAAAATCACAGAGGACAGAGTCCAGAGAGTAAAAATCACAGAGAGCAGAGTGGGGAGATTAAAAATCAGAGAGAGCAGAGTGCGGAGAATAAAAATCAGAGAGAGCAGAGTGCGGAGAATAAAAATCACAGAGGACAGAGTCCAGAGAGTAGAAATCACAGAGAGCAGAGTGCAGAGAGTAAAAATCTAAGAGGGCAGAGTGCGGAGAGTAAAAATCACTAAGAATGGAGTGCTGATAATAAAACTCACAGAGAGCAGAGGGCAGAGAATAAAAATCACAGAGATCGGAGTGCGGAGAATAAAAATGACAGAGATCAGAGTGCAGAGAGTAAAAATCACAGAGATCGGTGTACAGAGAGTAAAAAAAAATCACGGAGAGCAGAGTGCAGAGTAAAGGCCACAGACAGCTGAGTGCAGAGAGTAAAAATCACAGAGACAGAATGCAGAGAGTGAAAATCACAGAAATCAGAGTGCAGAGAGTAAAAATCACAGAGAGCAGAGTACAGAGAGTAAAAATTAGAGAGAGCACAGTGCGGAGAGTAAATATCACAGAGACCAGAATGAAGAGAGTGAAAATCACAGAGTGCCGAGTGCTGAGAGTAAAAATCACAGAGAGCTGAGTGCAGAGAGTAAGAAGCACAGAGAGCAGAGTGAGGAGAATAAAACTCAGAGAGAACAGAGTCCAGAGAGTAGGAATCACAGAGAGTAGAGTGCAGAGAGTAAAAATCTCAGAGGGCAGAGTGCGGAGAGTAAAAACCTCTAAGAATGGAGTGCTGATAATAAAACTCACAGAGAGCAGAGGCCAGAGAATAAAAATCACAGAGATCGGAGTGCGGAGAGTAAAAATTTCAGAGATCAGAGTGCAGAGAGTAAAAATCAGAGAGAGCAGAGTGCAGAGAGTAAAAATTTGAGAGAGCACAGTGCGGAGAGTAAAAATCACAGAGAACACAGTGCAGAGAGAAAAAAATAACAGAGCGCACAGTGCAGAGAGTGAAAATCACAGAAATTAGAGTGCAGAGTGTAAAAATCACAGAGCGCAAAGTGCAGAGAGTAAAAATGACAGAAAACAGAGTGCTGAGTGTAAAAATCTCTGAGAATAGAGTGCGGAGATTAAAAATCACAGACAGCAGACTGCGGAGAGTAAAGATCACAGAGAGCAGAGTACAGAGAGTAAAATTCACAGATTCCCGAGTGTAGAGAGTAAAAATCACAGAGAGCAGAGTGAGGAGATTAAAAATTAGAGAGAGAACAGTGCGGAGAGTAAAAATCACAGAGAACAGAGTGCGCAGAGTAAAAACCACAGAGAGCAGAATTGGCAGAGTAAAAATCACAGACAGCAGAGTGCGGAGTGTAAAAATCACAGAGAGAAGTGTGCAGGGAATAAAAATCACAGACAGCAGAGTGAAGAGAGTAAAAATCACAGGGACCAGAGTGCGGAAAGCCAAAATCACAGAGAACGGATTGCAGAGAATAAAAATCCCAGAGATCAGAGTGCAGAGAGTAAGAATCTCAGAGAGCTGAGTGCAGAGAGTAAGCATTACAGAGAACAGAGTGCAGAGAGTAAAAATCACACAGACCTGAGGGCAGAGAGTAAAGATCACAGAGAGCAGAGGGCAGAGAGTAAGACTCTCAGAGATCATAGTGCGGAGAGCAAACATCACAGAGAACAGAGTGCAGAGAGTAAAAATCACAGAGAGCATAGTGCAGTGATTAAAAATCACAGAGAGCAGGGTGCGGAGAGTAAAAATGACAGAGAACAGAGGGCAGACTGTAAAAATCACAGAGAACACAGTGCGGAGAGAAAATAAATCACAGAGTACCGAGTGCAGAGAGTAAAAATCACAGAGAGCAGAGTGCAGAGATGAAAAATCAGAGAGAGCAGAGTGCGGAGAATAAAAATAACAGAGATCAGAGTGCAGAGAGTAAAAATGACAGGGAACAGAGTGCAGACTGTAAAAATCAAAGAGAACAGAGTGCGGAGAGTAAAAATCGCAGAGAGCATAGTGCAGTGATTAAAAATCACAGAGAGCAGGGTGCAGAGAGTAAAAATGACAGAGAACAGAGAGCAGACTGTGAAAATCACAGAGAACACAGTGCGGAGAGAAAAAATAAATGACAGAGTACCGAGTGCAGAGAGTAAAAATCACAGACAGCTGAGTGCAGAGAGTAAAATTCACAGATTCCCGAGTGTAGAGAGTAAA
The DNA here is from genome assembly GCF_030028105.1 of Mobula birostris. Lineage (NCBI taxonomy): Eukaryota > Metazoa > Chordata > Chondrichthyes > Myliobatiformes > Myliobatidae > Mobula > Mobula birostris. The sequence continues at coordinate 20,899 of NW_027274870.1, forward strand.
AATCACAGAGAGCAGAGTGAGGAGATTAAAAATCAGAGAGAGCAGAGTGCAGAGAATAAAAATCAGAGAGAGCAGAGCGCGGAGAATAAAAATCACAGAGGACAGAGTCCAGAGAGTAAAAATCACAGAGAGCAGAGTGGGGAGATTAAAAATCAGAGAGAGCAGAGTGCGGAGAATAAAAATCAGAGAGAGCAGAGTGCGGAGAATAAAAACCACAGAGGACAGAGTCCAGAGAGTTGAAATCACAGAGAGCAGAGTGCAGAGAGTAAGAATCTCAGAGGGCAGAGTGCGGAGAGTAAAAATCACACAGACCTGAGGGCAGAGAGTAAAGATCACAGAGAGCAGAGGGCAGAGAGTAAGACTCTCAGAGATCATAGTGCGGAGAGCAAACATCACAGAGAACAGAGTGCAGAGAGTAAAAATCACAGAGAGCATAGTGCAGTGATTAGAAATCACAGAGAGCAGGGTGCAGAGAGTAAAAATGACAGAGAACAGAGAGCAGACTGTGAAAATCACAGAGAACACAGTGCGGAGAGAAAAAAAAATCACAGAGTACCGAGTGCAGAGAGTAAAAATCACAGACAGCTGAGCGCAGAGAGTAAAATTCACAGATTCCCGAGTGTAGAGAGTAAAAATCACAGAGAGCAGAGTGAGGAGATTAAAAATCACAGAGAACAGAGTCCAGAGAGTAGGAATCACAGAGAGTAGAGTGCAGAGAGTAAAAATCTCAGAGGGCAGAGTGCGGAGAGTAAAAACCTCTAAGAATGGAGTGCTGATAATAAAACTCACAGAGAGCAGAGGCTAGAGAATAAAAATCACAGAGATCGGAGTGCGGAGAGTAAAAATTTCGAGATCAGAGTGCAGAGAGTAAAAATCAGAGAGAGCAGAGTGCAGAGAGTAAAAATTAGAGAGAGCACAGTGAGGAGAGTAAAAATCACAGAGAACACAGTGCAGAGAGAAAAAAATAACAGAGCGCACAGTGCAGAGAGTGAAAATCACAGAAATTAGAGTGCAGAGTGTAAAAATCACAGAGCGCAAAGTGCAGAGAGTAAAAATGACAGAAAACAGAGTGCTGAGTGTAAAAATCTCTGAGAATAGAGTGCGGAGAGTAAAAATCACAGGCAGCAGACTGCGGTGAGTAAAGATGACAGAGAGCAGAGTACAGAGAGTAAAATTCACAGATTCCCGAGTGTAGAGAGTAAAAATCACAGAGAGCAGAGTGAGGAGATTAAAAATTAGAGAGAGAACAGTGCGGAGAGTAAAAATCACAGAGAACAGAGTGCGGAGAGTAAAAACCACAGAGAGCAGAATTGGCAGAGTAAAAATCACAGACAGCAGAGTGCGGAGTGTAAAAATTACAGAGAGAAGTGTGCAGGGAATAAAAATCACAGACAGCAGAGTGAAGAGAGTAAAAATCACAGGAACCAGAGTGCGGAAAGCCAAAATCACAGAGAACGGATTGCAGAGAATAAAAATCCCAGAGATCAGAGTGCAGAGAGTAAGAATCTCAGAGAGCTGAGTGCAGAGAGTAAGCATCACAGAGAACAGAGTGCAGAGAGTAAAAATCACAGAGAGCATAGTGCAGTGATTAAAAATCACAGAGAGCAGGGTGCGGAGAGTAAAAATGACAGAGAACAGAGAGCAGACTGTAAAAATCACAGAGAACACAGTGCGGAGAGAAAATAAATCACAGAGTACCGAGTGCAGAGAGTAAAAATCACAGAGAGCAGAGTGCAGAGATGAAAAATCAGAGAGAGCAGAGTGCGGAGAATAAAAATAACAGAGATCAGAGTGCAGAGAGTAAAAATGACAGGGAACAGAGTGCAGACTGTAAAAATCAAAGAGAACAGAGTGCGGAGAGTAAAAATCGCAGAGAGCATAGTGCAGTGATTAAAAATCACAGAGAGCAGGGTGCAGAGAGTAAAAATGACAGAGAACAGAGAGCAGACTGTGAAAATCACAGAGAACACAGTGCGGAGAGAAAAAATAAATGACAGAGTACCGAGTGCAGAGAGTAAAAATCACAGACAGCTGAGTGCAGAGAGTAAAATTCACAGATTCCCGAGTGTAGAGAGTAAAAATCACAGAGAGCAGAGTGAGGAGATTAAAAATCAGAGAGAGCAGAGTGCAGAGAATAAAAATCAGAGAGAGCAGAGCGCGGAGAATAAAAATCACAGAGGACAGAGTCCAGAGAGTAAAAATCACAGAGAGCAGAGTGGGGAGATTAAAAATCAGAGAGAGCAGAGTGCGGAGAATAAAAATCAGAGAGAGCAGAGTGCGGAGAATAAAAACCACAGAGGACAGAGTCCAGAGAGTAGAAATCACAGAGAGCAGAGTGCAGAGAGTAAAAATCTCAGAGGGCAGAGTGCGGAGAGTAAAAATCACACAGACCTAAGGGCAGAGAGTAAAGATCACAGAGAGCAGAGGGCAGAGAGTAAGACTCTCAGAGATCATAGTGCGGAGAGCAAACATCACAGAGAACAGAGTGCAGAGAGTAAAAATCACAGAGAGCATAGTGCAGTGATTAGAAATCACAGAGAGCTGGGTGCAGAGAGTAAAAATGACAGAGAACAGAGAGCAGACTGTGAAAATCACAGAGAACACAGTGCGGAGAGAAAAAAAAAATCACAGAGTACCGAGTGCAGAGAGTAAAAATCACAGACAGCTGAGCGCAGAGAGTAAAATTCACAGATTCCCGAGTGTAGAGAGTAAAAATCACAGAGAGCAGAGTGAGGAGATTAAAAATCAGAGAGAGCAGAGTGCAGAGAATAAAAATCAGAGAGAGCAGAGTGCGGAGAATAAAATATCACAGAGGACAGAGTCCAGAGAGGAAAAATCACAGAGAGCAGAGTGGGGAGAATAAAAATCAGAGAGAGCAGAGTGCGGAGAATAAAAATCAGAGAGAGCAGAGTGCGGAGAATAAAAATCACAGAGGACAGAGTCCAGAGAGTAGAAATCACAGAGAGCAGAGTGCAGAGAGTAAAAATCTCAGAGGGCAGAGTGCGGAGAGTAAAAATCACTAAGAATGGAGTGCTGATAATAAAACTCACAGAGAGCAGAGGGCAGAGAATAAAAATCACAGAGATCAGAGTGCGGAGAGTAAAAATGACAGAGATCAGAGTGCAGATCGTAAAAATCACAGAGATCAGAGTGCAGAGAGTAAAAATCACAGAGATCGGTGTGCAGAGAGTAAAAAAAAATCACAGAGAGCAGAGTGCAGAGAGTAAAGGCCACAGACAGCTGAGTGCAGAGAGTAAAAATCACAGAGAGCGGAGTACAGAGAGTAAAAATTAGAGAGAGCACAGTGCGGAGAGTAAATATCACAGAGACCAGAATGAAGAGAGTGAAAATCACAGAGTGCCGAGTGCTGAGAGTAAAAATCACAGAGAGCTGAGTGCCGAGAGTAAGAAGCACAGAGAGCAGAGTGAGGAGAATAAAACTCAGAGAGAACAGAGTCCAGAGAGTAGGAATCACAGAGAGCAGAGTGCAGAGAGTAAAAATCTCAGAGGGCAGAGTGCGGAGAGTAGAAACCTCTAAGAATGGAGTGCTGATAATAAAACTCACAGAGAGCAGAGGCCAGAGAATAAAAATCACAGAGATCGGAGTGCGGAGAGTAAAAATTTCAGAGATCAGAGTGCAGAGAGTAAAAATCAGAGAGAGCAGAGTGCAGAGAGTAAAAATTAGAGAGAGCACAGTGCGGAGAGTAAAAATCACAGAGAACACAGTGCAGAGAGAAAAAAATAACAGAGCGCACAGTGCAGAGAGTGAAAATCACAGAAATTAGAGTGCAGAGTGTAAAAATCACAGAGCGCAGAGTGCAGAGAGTAAAAATGACAGAAAACAGAGTGCTGAGTGTAAAAATCTCTGAGAATAGAGTGCGGAGAGTAAAAATCACAGACAGCAGACTGCGGTGAGTAAAGATCACAGAGAGCAGAGTACAGAGAGTAAAATTCACAGAGTCCCGGGTGTAGAGAGTAAAAATCACAGAGAGCAGAGTGAGGAGATTAAAAATTAGAGAGAGCACAGTGCGGAGAGTAAAAATCACAGAGAACATAGTGCAGAGAGTAAAAATCACAGAGAACAGAGTGCGGAGAGTAAAAACCACAGAGAGCAGAATTGGCAGAGTAAAAATCACAGACAGCAGAGTGTGGAGTGTAAAAATCACAGAGAGAAGTGTGCAGGGAATAAAAATCACAGACAGCAGAGTGAAGAGAGTAAAAATCACAGGGATCAGAGTGCGGAAAGCCAATTTCACAGAGAACGGATTGCAGAGAATAAAAATCCCAGAGATCAGAGTGCAGAGAGTAAGAATCTCAGAGAGCTGAGTGCAGAGAGTAAGCATCACATAGAACAGAGTGCAGAGAGTAAAAATCACACAGACCTGAGGGCAGAGAGTAAAGATCACAGAGAGCAGAGGGCAGAGAGTAAGACTCTCAGAGATCATAGTGCGGAGAGCAAACATCACAGAGAACAGAGTGCAGAGAGTAAAAATCACAGAGAGCATAGTGCAGTGATTAAAAATCACAGAGAGCAGGGTGCGGAGAGTAAAAATGACAGAGAACAGAGAGCAGACTGTAAAAATCACAGAGAACACAGTGCGGAGAGAAAATAAATCACAGAGTACCGAGTGCAGAGAGTAAAAATCACAGAGAGCAGAGTGCAGAGATGAGAAATCAGAGAAGGCAGAGTGCGGAGAATAAAAATAACAGAGATCAGAGTGCAGAGAGTAAAAATGACAGGGAACAGAGTGCAGACTGTAAAAATCAAAGAGAACAGAGTGCGGAGAGTAAAAATCGCAGAGAGCATAGTGCAGTGATTAAAAATCACAGAGAGCAGGGTGCAGAGAGTAAAAATGACAGAGAACAGAGAGCAGACTGTGAAAATCACAGAGAACACAGTGCGAAGAGAAAAAATAAATGACAGAGTACCGAGTGCAGAGAGTAAAAATCACAGACAGCTGAGTGCAGAGAGTAAAATTCACAGATTCCCGAGTGTAGAGAGTAAAAATCACAGAGAGCAGAGTGAGGAGATTAAAAATCAGAGAGAGCAGAGTGCAGAGAATAAAAATCAGAGAGAGCAGAGTGCGGAGAATAAAAATCACAGAGGACAGAGTCCAGAGAGTAAAAATCACAGAGAGCAGAGTGGGGAGATTAAAAATCAGAGAGAGCAGAGTGCGGAGAATAAAAATCAGAGAGAGCAGAGTGCGGAGAATAAAAATCACAGAGGACAGAGTCCAGAGAGTAGAAATCACAGACAGCAGAGTGCAGAGAGTAAAAATCTCAGAGGGCAGAGTGCGGAGAGTAAAAATCACTAAGAATGGAGTTCTGATAATAAAACTCACAGAGAGCAGAGGGCAGAGAATAAAAATCACAGAGATCAGAGTGCGTAGAGTAAAAATGACAGAGATCAGAGTGCAGATCGTAAAAATCACAGAGATCGGAGTGCAGAGAGTAAAAATCACAGAGATCGGTGTGCAGAGAGTAATAAAAAATCACAGAGAGCAGAGTGCAGAGAGTAAAGGCCACAGACAGCTGAGTGCAGAGAGTAAAAATCACAGAGACAGAATGCAGGGAGTGAAAATCACAGAAATCAGAGTGCAGAGAGTAAAAATCACAGAGAGCAGAGTACAGAGAGTAAAAATTAGAGAGAGCACAGTGCGGAGAGTAAATATCACAGAGACCAGAATGAAGAGAGTGAAAATCACAGAGTGCCGAGTGCTGAGAGTAAATATCACAGAGAGCTGAGTGCAGAGAGTAAGAAGCACAGAGAGCAGAGTGAGGAGAATAAAACTCAGAGAGAACAGAGTCCAGAGAGTAGGAATCACAGAGAGCAGAGTGCAGAGAGTAAAATCTCAGAGGGCAGAGTGCGGAGAGTAAAAACCTCTAAGAATGAAGTGCTGATAATAAAACTCACAGAGAGCAGAGGCCAGAGAATAAAAATCACAGAGATCGGAGTGCGGAGAGTAAAAATTTCAGAGATCAGAGTGCAGAGAGTAAAAATCAGAGAGAGCAGAGTGCAGAGAGTAAAAATTAAAGAGAGCACAGTGCGGAGAGTAAAAATCACAGAGAACACAGTGCAGAGAGAAAAAAATAACAGAGCGCACAGTGCACAGATTGAAAATCACAGAAATTAGAGTGCAGAGTGTAAAAATCACAGAGCGCAGAGTGCAGAGAGTAAAAATGACAGAAAACAGAGTGCTGAGTGTAAAAATCTCTGAGAATAGAGTGCGGAGAGTAAAAATCACAGACAGCAGACTGCGGTGAGTAAAGATCACAGAGAGCAGAGTACAGAGAGTAAAAATCACAGAGAGAAGTGTGCAGGGAATAAAAATCACAAAAAGCAGAGTGAAGAGAGTAAAAATCACAGGGATCAGAGTGCGGAAAGCCAAAATCACAGAGAACGGATTGCAGAGAATAAAAATCCCAGAGATCAGAGTGCAGAGAGTAAGAATCTCAGAGAGCTGAGTGCAGAGAGTAAGCATCACAGAGAGCAGAGTGCAGAGAGTAAAAATCTCAGAGGGCAGAGTGCGGAGAGTAAAAACCTCTAAGAATGGAGTGCTGATAATAAAACTCACAGAGAGCAGAGGCCAGAGAATAAAAATCACAGAGATCGGAGTGCGGAGAGTAAAATTCACAGATTCCCGAGTGTAGAGAGTAAAAATCACAGAGAGCAGAGTGAGGAGATTAAAAATTAGAGAGAGCACAGAGCGGAGAGTAAAAATCACAGAGAACAGAGTGCAGAGATTAAAAATAGAGAGAGCACAGTGCAGAGAGTAAAAATCCTGGAGCGCAGAGTGCAGAGAGTGAAAATCACAGAAATTAGAGTGCAGAGAGTAAAAATCACAGAGAACAGAGTGCGGAGAGCAAAAATCACAGAGAACAGAGTGCACAGAGTAATAATCACAGAGAACATAGTGCAGAGAGTAAAAATCACAGAGAACAGAGTGCGGAGAGTAAAAACCACAGAGAGCAGAATTGGCAGAGTAAAAATCACAGACAGCAGAGTTCGGAGTGTAAAAATCACAGAGAGAAGTGTGCAGGGAATTAAAATCACAGACAGCAGAGTGAAGAGAGTAAAAATCACAGGGATCAGAGTGCGGAAAGCCAAAATCACAGAGAACGGATTGCAGAGAATAAAAATCCCAGAGATCAGAGTGCAGAGAGTAAGAATCTCAGAGAGCTGAGTGCAGAGAGTAAGCATCACATAGAACAGAGTGCAGAGAGTAAAAATCACACAGTCCTGAGGGCAGAGAGTAAAGATCACAGAGAGCAGAGGGCAGAGAGTAAGACTCTCAGAGATCATAGTGCGGAGAGCAAACATCACAGAGAACAGAGTGCAGAGAGTAAAAATCACAGAGAGCATAGTGCAGTGATTAAAAATCACAGAGAGCAGGGTGCGGAGAGTAAAAATGACAGAGAACAGAGAGCAGACTGTAAAAATAACAGAGAACACAGTGCGGAGAGAAAATAAATCACAGAGTACCGAGTGCAGAGAGTAAAAATCACAGAGAGCAGAGTGCAGAGATGAAAAATCAGAGAGAGCAGAGTGCGGAGAATAAAAATAACAGAGATCAGAGTGCAGAGAGTAAAAATGACAGGGAACAGAGTGCAGACTGTAAAAATCAAAGAGAACAGAGTGCGGAGAGAAAAAAAAAATCACAGAGTACCGAGTGCAGAGAGTGAAAATCACAGACAGCTGAGTGCAGAGAGTAAAATTCACAGATTCCCTAGTGTAGAGAGTAAAAATCACAGAGAGCAGAGTGAGGAGATTAAAAATCAGAGAGACCAGAGTGCAGAGAATAAAAATCAGAGAGAGCAGAGTGTGGAGAATAAAAATCACAGAGGACAGAGTCCAGAGAGTAGAAATCACAGAGAGCAGAGTGCAGAGAGTAAACATCTCAGAGGGCAGAGTGCGGAGAGTAAAAATCACTAAGAATGGAGTGCTGATAATAAAAATCACAGAGAGCAGAGGGCAGAGAATAAAAATCACAGAGATCAGAGTGCGGAGAGTAAAAATGACAGAGATCAGAGTGCAGATCGTAAAAATCACAGAGATCAGAGTGCAGAGAGTAAAAATCACAGAGATCTGTGTGCAGAGAGTAAAAAAAAATCACAGAGAGCAGAGTGCAGAGAGTAAAGACCACAGACAGCTGATTGCAGAGAGTAAAAATCACGGAGACAGAATGCAGAGAGTGAAAATCACATAAATCAGAGTGCAGAGAGTAAAAATCACAGAGAGCAGAGTACAGAGAGTAAAAATTAGAGAGAGCACAGTGCGGAGAGTAAATATCACAGAGACCAGAATGAAGAGAGTGAAAATCACAGAGTGCCGAGTGCTGAGAGTAAAAATCACAGAGAGCTGAGTGCAGAGAGTAAGAAGCACAGAGAGCAGAGTGAGGAGAATAAAACTCAGAGAGAACAGAGTCCAGAGAGTAGGAATCACAGAGAGCAGAGTGCAGAGAGTAAAAATCACAGAGGGCAAAGTGCGGAGAGTAAAAACCTCTAAGAATGGAGTGCTGATAATAAAACTCACAGAGAGCAGAGGCCAGAGAATAAAAATCACAGAGATCGGAGTGCGGAGAGTAAAAATTTCAGAGATCAGAGTGCAGAGAGTAAAAATCAGAGAGAGCTCAGTGCGGAGAGTAAAAATCACAGGGAACACAGTGCAGAGAGAAAAAAAATCACAGAGCGCAAAGTGCAGAGAGTAAAAATGACAGAAAACAGAGTGGTGAGAGTAAAAATCTCTGAGAATAGAGTGTGGAGAGTAAAAATCACAGACAGCAGACTGCGGTGAGTAAAGATCACAGAGAGCAGAGTACAGAGAGTAAAATTCACAGATTCCCGAGTGTAGAGAGTAAAAATCACAGAGAGCAGAGTGAGGAGATTAAAAATTAGAGAGAGCACAGTGCGGAGAGTAAAAATCACAGAGAATAGAGTGCAGAGAGTAAAAATTAGAGAGAGCACAGTGCGGGGAGTAAAAATCACAGAGAACAGAGTGCAGAGAGTAAAAATCCCAGAGCGCAGAGTGCAGAGAGTGAAAATCACAGAAATTAGAGTGCAGAGAGTAAAAATCACAGAGAACAGAGTGCGGAGAGCAAAAATCACAGAGAACAGAGTGCACAGAGTAATAATCACAGAGAACATAGTGCAGAGAGTAAAAATCTCAGAGAACAGAGTGCGGAGAGTAAAAACCACAGAGAGCAGAATTGGCAGAGTAAAAATCACAGACAGCAGAGTGCGGAGTGTGAAAATCACAGAGAGAAGTGTGCAGGGAATAAAAATCACAGACAGCAGAGTGAAGAGAGTAAAAATCACAGGGATCAGAGTGCGGAAAGCCACAATCACAGAGAACGGATTGCAGAGAATAAAAATCCCAGAGATCAGAGTGCAGAGAGTAAGAATCTCAGAGAGCTGAGTGCAGAGAGTAAGCATCACAGAGAACAGAGTGCAGAGAGTAAACATCACACAGACCTGAGGGCAGAGAGTAAAGATCACAGAGAGCAGAGGGCAGAGAGTAAGACTCTCAGAGATCATAGTGCGGAGAGCAAACATCACAGAGAACAGAGTGCAGAGAATAAACATCACAGAGAGCATAGTGCAGTGATTAAAAATCACAGAGAGCAGGGTGCGGAGAGTAAAAATGACAGAGAACAGAGAGCAGACTGTAAAAATCACAGAGAACACAGTGCGGAGAGAAAATAAATCACAGAGTACCGAGTGCAGAGAGTAAAAATCACAGAGAGCAGAGTGCAGAGATGAAAAATCAGAGAGAGCAGAGTGCAGAGAATAAAAATAACAGAGATCAGAGTGCAGAGAGTAAAAATGACAGGGAACAGAGTGCAGAGTGTAAAAAGCAAAGAGAACAGAGTGCGGAGAGTAAAAATCGCAGAGAGCATAGTGCAGTTATTAAAAATCACAGAGAGCAGGGTGCAGAGAGTAAAAATGACAGAGAACAGAGAGCAGACTGTGAAAATCACAGAGAACACAGTGCGGAGAGAAAAAAAAAATCACAGAGTACCGAGTGCAGTGAGTAAAAATAACAGACAGTTGAGTGCAGAGAGTAAAAATCACAGAGAGCAGAGTGTGGAGATTAAAAATCAGAGAGAGCAGAGTGCGGAGAATAAAAATCACAGAGAATAGAGTGCACAGATTAGAAATCACAGAGAGCAGAGTGCAGAGAGTAAAAATCTCAGAGGGCAGAGTGAAGAGATTGAATATCACAGAGAGCAGAGTATAGAGAGTAAAAATCACAGAGTGCCGAGTGCAGAGAGTAAAAATCACAGAGAGCGTAGTGCAGAGATTAAAAATCACAGAGAGCAGGGTGCGGAGAGTAAAAATCACAGAGAGCTGAGTACAGCGAGTAAGAATCACGGAGAGCAGAGTGCGGAGATTAAAAATCAAAGAGAGCTCAGGGCAGAGAGTAAAAATAACAGAGAACAGACGAGGGAGAGTAAATATCACAGAGATCAGAGTTCAGAGAGTAAATATCACAGAGAGCTGAGTACAGAGAGTAAAAATCACAAAGTCCCGAGTGTAGAGAGTAAAAATCACAGAGAGCAGAGTGCGGAGAATAAAGATCACTAAGAATGGAGTGCTGATAATAAAACTCACAGAGAGCAGAGGGCAGAGAATAAAAATCACAGACATCAGGGTGCGGAGAGTAAAAATTACAGAGATCAGAGTGCAGATCGTAAAAATCACAGAGATCAGAGTGCAGAGAGTAAAAATCACAGAGATCTGTGTGCAGAGAGTAAAAAAATCACAGAGAGCAGAGTGCAGAGAGTAAAAGTCACAGAGATCAGTGTGCAGAGAGTAAAAATCACAGAGACAGAATGCAGAGAGTGAAAATCACAGACAGAAGAATGCAGAGTAAAAGTCACAGAGAACAGAGTGCAGTGAGTAAGTATCACCGAGATCAGAGTGCAGACTGTAAAAATCAAAGAGAACAGAGTACAGAGAGTGAAAATCACAGACAGCTGAGTGCAGAGAGTAAAAATCGCAGAAAGCAGAGTGCGGAGATTAAAAATCAGAGAGAGCAGAGTGCGGAGAATAAAAATCACAGAGAACAGAGTGCAGAGAGTAGAAATCACAGAGAGCATTGTGCAGAGAGTAAAAATCTTAGAGGGCAGAGTGCAGAGAGTGAATATCACAGAGAGCAGAGTACAGAGAGTAAAAATCACGGAGTGCCGAGTGCAGAGAGTAAAAATCACAGACAGCTGAGTGCAGAGTGTAAAAATCACAGACAGCAGAGTACGGAGATTTGAAATCAGAGAGAGCAGAGTGCAGAGAGTAAGTATCACCGAGATCAGAGTGCATACTGTAAAAAATCAAAGAGAACAGAGTACAGAGAGTAAAAATCACAGAGTGCCGAGTGCAGAGAGTAAAAATCACAGACAGCTGAGTGCAGAGAGTAAAAATCACAGACAGCTGAGTGCAGAGAGTAAAAATCACAGAAAGCAGAGTGCGGAGATTAAAAATCAGAGAGAGCAGAGTGCGGAGAATAAAAATCACAGAGAACAGAGTGCAGAGAGTAGAAATCACAGAGAGCAGAGTGCAGAGAGTAAAAATCTTAGAGGGCAGAGTGAAGAGAGTGAATATCACAGAGAGCAGAGTTCAGAGAGTAAAAATCTCAGAGGTCTGTGTGCAGAGAGTAAAAGTCACAGAGAACAGAGTGCAGAGAGTAAGTATCACCGAGATCAGAGTGCAGAGAGTAAAAATCACAGAGAACATAATGCAGAGAGTAAAAATCACACAGACCTGAGGGCAGAGAGTAAAGATCACGGAGAGCAGAGGGCAGAGAGTAAAACTCTCAGAGATCATAGTGCGGAGACCAAACATCACAGAGAACAGAGTGCAGACAGTAAAAATCACTGAGAGCATAGTGCAGTGATTAAAAATCACAGAGAGCAGGGTGCAGAGAGTAAGAATCTCAGAGGGCAGAGTGCGGAGAGTGAAAATCACAGAGATCAGAGTGCAGAGAGGAAAAGTCTCAGAGATCAGAGTGCAGAGAGTAAAAAATACAGAGATCAGAGTGCAGAGAGTAAAAATCACAGAGAACAGAGTGCAGACTGTAAAAATCACCGAGAACAGAGTGCAGAGGGTAACCATCACAGAGAACAGTGTGCGGAGAGTAAAAATCACAGAGAGCAGAATGAAGAGAGTAAAAATCACAGAGAGCAGAGTACAGAGAGTAAAAATCACAGAGTGACGAGTGCAGAGAGTAAAAATCACAGAGAGCATAGTCCAGAGATTAAAAATCACAGACAGCAGGGTGCAGAGAGTAAAAATCACAGAGAGCTGAGGGCAGAGAGTAAAAATAACAGAAAACAGGCTAGGGAGAGTAAATATCACAGAGATCAGAGTTCAGAGAGTAAATATCACAGAAAGGAGAGTACAGAGAGTAAAATTCACAGATTCCCGAGTGTAGAGAGTAAAAATCACAGAGAGCAGAGTGCGGAGATTAAAAATCAGAGAGAGCAGAGTGCGGAGTATAAAAATCAGAGAGAGCAGAGTGCGGAGAATAAAAATCACAGAGGACAGAGTCCAGAGAGTAAAAATCACAGAGAGCAGTGTGGGGAGATTAAAAATCAGAGAGAGCAGAGTGCGGAGAATAAAAATCAGAGAGAGCAGAGTGCGGAGAATAAAAATCACAGAGGACAGAGTCCAGAGAGTAGAAATCACAGAGAGCAGAGTGCAGAGAGTAAAAATCGCAGAGGGCAGAGTGCGCAGAGTAAAAATCACTAAGAATGGAGTGCTGATAATAAAACTCACAGAGAACAGAGGGCAGAGAATAAAAATCACAGAGATCAGAGTGCGGAGAGTAAAAATGACAGAGATCAGAGTGCATATCGTAAAAATCACAGAGATCAGAGTGCAGAGAGTAAAAATCACAGAGATCGGTGTGCAGAGAGTAAAAAAAATCACAAAGAGCAGAGTGCAGAGAGTAAAGGCCACAGACAGCTGAGTGCAGAGAGTAAAACTCACAGAGACAGTATGCAGAGAGTGAAAATCACAGAAATCAGAGTGCAGAGAGTAAAAATCACAGAGAGCAGAGTACAGAGAGTAAAAATTAGAGAGAGCACAGTGCGGAGAGTAAATATCACAGAGACCAGAATGAAGAGAGTGAAAATCACAGAGTGCCGAGTGCAGAGAGTAAAAATCACAGAGAGCGGAGTGCAGAGAGTAAGAAGCACAGAGAGCAGAGTGAGGAGAATAAAACTCAGAGAGAACAGAGTCCAGAGAGTCGGAATCACAGAGAGCAGAGTGCAGAGAGCAAAAATCTCAGAGGGCAGAGTGCGGAGAGTAAAAATCTCTAAGAATGGAGTGCTGATAAAAAAACTCACAGAGAGCAGAGGCCAGCGAATGAAAATCACAGAAATTAGAGTGCAGAGAGTAAAAATCACAGAGAACAGAGTGCGGAGAGCAAAAATCACAGAGAAAAGAGTGCACAGAGTAATAATCACAGAGAACATAGTGCAGAGAGTAAAAATCACAGAGAACAGAGTGCGGAGAGTAAAAACCACAGAGTGCAGAGTTGGCAGAGTAAAAATCACAGACAGCAGAGTGCGGACTGTAAAAATCACAGAGAGAAGAGTGCAGGGAATAAAAATCACAGACAGCAGAGTGAAGAGAGTAAAAATCACAGGGATCAGAGTGTGGAAAGCCAAAATCACAGAGAACGGATTGCAGAGAATAAAAATCCCAGAGATCAGAGTGCAGAGAGTAAGAATCTCTGAGAGCTGAGTGCAGAGAGTAAGCATCACAGAGCGCAGAGTGCAGAGAGTGAAAATCACAGAAATTAGAGTGCAGAGAGTAAAAGTCACAGAGAACAGACTTGGGAGAGTAAAAATCACAGAAAACAGTGTACACAGAGTGAATATCACAGAGATCAGAGAGCAGAGAGTAAAAATCACAGAGAACAGAGTGCGGAGAGCAAAACTCACAGAGAACAGAGTGCACAGAGTAATAATCACAGAGAACATAGTGCAGAGAGTAAAAATCACAGAGAACAGAGTGCGGAGAGTAAAAACCACAGAGAGCAGAATTGGCAGAGTAAAAATCACAGAAAGCAGAGTGTGGAGTGTAAAAATCACAGAGAGAAGTGTGCAGGGAGTAAAAATCACAGACAGCAGAGTGAAAAGAGTAAAAATCACAGAGATTAGAGTGCGGAAAGTCAAAATCACAGAGAACGGATTGCAGAGAATAAAAATGCCAGAGATCAGAGTGCAGAGAGTAAGAATCTCTGAGAGCTGAGTGCAGAGATTAAGCATCACAGAGAACAGAGTGCAGAGAGTAAAAATCACACAGACCTGAGGGCAGAGAGTAAAGATCACAGAGATCAGAGTGCGGAGAGTAAAAATGACAGAGATCAGAGTGCAGATCGTAAAAATCACAGAGATCAGAGTGCAGAGAGTAAAAATCACAGAGATCGGTGTGCAGAGAGTAAAAAAAAAATAACAGAGAGCAGAGTGCAGAGAGTAAAGGCCACAGACAGCTGAGTGCAGAGAGTAAAAATCACAGAAACAGAATGCAGAGAGTGAAAATCACAGAAATCAGAGTACAGAGAGTAAAAATCACAGAGAGCAGAGTACAGAGAGTAAAAATTAGAGAGAGCACAGTGCGGAGAGTAAATATCACAGAGACCAGAATGAAGAGAGTGAAAATCACAGAGTGCCGAGTGCTGAGAGTAAAAATTACAGAAAACAGAGTGCTGAGTGTAAAAATCTCTGAGAATAGAGTGCGGAGAGTAAAAATCACAGACAGCAGACTGCGGTGAGTAAAGATCACAGAGAGCAGAGTACAGAGAGTAAAATTCACAGAGTCCCGAGTGTAGAGAGTAAAAATCACAGAGAGCAGAGTGAGGAGATTAAAAATTAGAGAGAGCACAGTGCGGAGAGTAAAAATCACAGAGAACATAGTGCAGAGAGTAAAAATCACAGAGAACAGAGTGCGGAGAGTAAAAACCACAGAGAGCAGAATTGGCAGAGTAAAAATCACAGACAGCAGAGTGCGGACTGTAAAAATCACAGAGAGAAGTGTGCAGGGAATAAAAATCACAGACATCAGGGTGAAGAGAGTAAAAATCACAGGGATCAGAGTGTGGAAAGCCAAAATCACAGAGAACGGATTGCAGAGAATAAAAATCCCAGAGATCAGAGTGCAGAGAGTAAGAATCTCTGAGAGCTGAGTGCAGAGAGTAAGCATCACAGAGCGCAGAGTGCAGAGAGTGAAAATCACAGAAATTAGAGTGCAGAGAGTAAAAGTCACAGAGAACAGACTGGGGAGAGTAAAAATCACAGAGAACAGAGTGCACAGAGTAATTATCACAGAGAACATAGTGCAGAGAGTAAAAATCACAGAGAACAGAGTGCGGAGAGTAAAAACCACAGAGAGCAGAATTGGCAGAGTAAAAATCACAGAAAGCAGAGTGTGGAGTGTAAAAATCACAGAGAGAAGTGTGCAGGGAGTAAAAATCACAGACAGCAGAGTGAAAAGAGTAAAAATCACAGAGATTAGAGTGCGGAAAGTCAAAATCACAGAGAACGGATTGCAGAGAATAAAAATGCCAGAGATCAGAGTGCAGAGAGTAAGAATCTCAGAGAGCTGAGTGCAGAGAGTAAGCATCACAGAGAACAGAGTGCAGAGAGTAAAAATCACACAGACCTGAGGGCAGAGAGTAAAGATCACAGAGAGCAGAGGGCAGAGAGTAAGACTCTCAGAGATCATAGTGCGGAGAGCAAACATCACAGAGAACAGAGTGCAGAGAGTAAAAATCACAGACAGCTGAGTGCGGAGAATAAAAATAACAGAGATCAGAGTGCGGAGAGTAAAAATGACAGGGAACAGAGTGCAGACTGTAAAAATCAAAGAGAACAGAGTGCGGAGAGTAAAAATCGCAAAGAGCATAGTGCAGTGATTAAAAATCACAGAGAGCAGGGTGCGGAGAGTGAAAATGACAGAGAACAGAGAGCAGACTGTAAAAATCACAGAGAACACAGTGCGGAGAGAAAAAAATAACAGAGTACCGAGTGCAGAGAGTAAAAATCACAGACAGCTTAGTGCAGAGAATAAAAATAACAGAGATCAGAGTGCAGAGAGTAAAATTGACAGGGAACAGAGTGCAGACTGTAAAAATCAAAGAGAACAAGAGGGCGGAGAGTAAAAATAACAGAGATCAGAGTGCAGAGAGTAAAAATGACAGGGAACAGAGTGCAGACTGTAAAAATCAAAGAGAACAGAGTGCGGAGAGTAAAAATCAAAGAGAGCAGAGTACAGAGAGTAAAAATCATAGAGTGCCGAGTGCAGAGAGTACAAATCACCGACAGCTGAGTGCAGAGAGTAAAAATCACATAGAGCAGAGTGCGGAGAAGAAAAATCACTGAGAACAGAGTGCACAGAGTAGAAATCACAGAGCGCAGAGTGCAGAGAGTGAATATCACAGAGAGCAGAGTACAGAGAGTAAAAATCACAGAGTGCCGAGTGCAGAGAGTAAAAATCACAGACAGCTGAGTGCAGAGTGTAAAAATCAGAGAGAGCAGAGTACGGAGAATAAAAATCACAGAGACCAGAGTGCAGAGAGTGAAAATATCAGAGAGCACAGTGCAGAGATTAAAAATCACAGAGACCAGATTGCGGAGAGTAAAAATCACAGAGATCTGAGTGCAGAGAGTAAAAATCACAGAGATCAGAGTGCGGAGAGTAAAAGTTACAGAGATCAGAGTGCAGAAAGTAAATATCACAGACAGCAGAGTGAAGAGAGTAAAAATCACAGAAAGCAGAGTACAGAGAGTAAAAATCACCGAGTGCCGAGTGCAGAGAGTAAAAATCACAGAGAGCTGAGTGCAGAGATTAAAAATCATTGAGAGCAGAGTGCAGAGAGTAAGAATCTCAGAGGGCAGAGTGCGGAGAGTGAAAATCACAGAGATCAGAGTGCAGAGAGGAAAAGTCTCAGAGATCATAGTGCAGAGATTAAAAATCACAGAGAGCAGGGTGCAGAGAGTAAAAATCACAGAGAGCTGAGTACAGCGAGTAAAAATCACGGAGAGCAGAGTGCGGAGATTAAAAATCAAAGAGAGCTGAGGGCAGAGAGTAAAAATAACAGAGAACATACTAGGGAGAGTAAATATCACAGAGATCAGATTTCAGAGAATAAATATCACAGAAAGCAGAGTACAGAGAGTAAAATTCACAGATTCCCGAGTGTAGAGAGTAAAAATCAGAGAGAGCAGAGTGAGGAGATTAAAAATCAGAGAGAGCAGAGTGCGGAGAATAAAAATCAGAGAGAGCAGAGTGCAGAGAATAAAAATCACAGAGGACAGAGTCCAGAGAGTAAAAATCACAGAGAGCAGAGTGGGGAGATTAAAAATCAGAGAGAGCAGAGTGCGGAGAATAAAAATCAAAGAGGACAGAGTCCAGAGAGTAGAAATCACAGAGAGCAGAGTGCAGAGAGTAAAAATCTCAGAGGGCAAAGTGCGGAGAGTAAAAACCTCTAAGAATGGAGTGCTGATAATAAAAATCACAGAGAGCAGAGGCCAGAGAATAAAAATCACAGAGATCGGAGTGCGGAGAGTGAAAATGACAGAGACCAGAGTGCAGATCGTAAAAATCACAGAGATCAGAGTGCAGAGAGTAAAAATCACAGAGATCTGTGTGCAGAGAGTAAAAAAAAAAATCACAGAGAGCAGAGTGCGGAGAGTAAAGGCCACAGACAGCTGAGTGCAGAGAGTAAAAATCACAGAGAGCAGAGTACAGAGAGTAAAAATTAGAGAGAGCACAGTGCGGAGAGTAAATATCACAGAGACCAGAATGAAGAGAGTGAAAATCACAGAGTGCCGAGTGCTGAGAGTAAAAATCACAGAGAGCTGAGTGCAGAGAGTAAGAAGCACAGAGAGCAGAGTGAGGAGAATAAAACTCAGAGAGAAGAGAGTCCAGAGAGTAGGAATCACAGAGAGCAGAGTGCAGTGAGTAAAAATCTCAGAGGGCAGAGTGCGGAGAGTAAAATTCTCTAAGAATGGAGTGCTGATAAAAAAAACTCACAGAGCGCAGAGGCCAGAGAATAAAAATCACTGAGATCGGAGTGCAGAGAGTAAAAATTTCAGAGATCAGAGTGCAGAGAGTAAAAATCAGAGAGAGCAGAGTGCAGAGAGTAAAAATTAGAGAGAGCACAGTGCGGAGAGCAAAAATCACAGAGAACACAGTGCAGAGAGAAAGAAATCACAGAGCGCACAGTGCAGAGAGTGAAAATCACGGAAATCAGAGTGCAGAGTGTAAAAATCACAGAGCGCAGAGTGCAGAGAGTGAAAATGACAGAAAACAGAGTGCTGAGTGTAAAAATCTCAGAGAATAGAGTGCGGAGAGTAAAAATCACAGACAGCAGACTGCGGTGAGTAAAGATCACAAAGAGCAGAGTACAGAGAGTAAAATTCACAGAGTCCCGAGTGTAGAGAGTAAAAATCACAGAGAGCAGAGTGAGGAAATTAAAAATTAGAGAGAGCACAGTGCAGAGAGTAAAAATCACAGAGAACAGAGTGCAGAGAGTAAAAATTAGAGAGAGCACAGTGCGGGGAGTAAAAATCACAGAGTACAGAGTGCAGAGAGTAAAAATCCCAGAGCGCAGAGTGCAGAGAATGAAAATCACAGAAATTAGAGTACAGAGAGTAAAAATCTCAGAGGTCTGTGTGCAGAGAGTAAAAGTCACAGAGAACAGAGTGCAGAGAGTAAGTATCACCGAGATCAGAGTGCAGAGAGTACAAATCAGAGAGAGCAGAGTGCAGAGAGTAAAAATTAGAGAGAGCACAGTGCGGAGAGCAAAAATCACAGAGAACACAGTGCAGAGAGAAAAAAATCACAGAGCGCACAGTGCAGAGATTGAAAATCACGGAAATCAGAGTGCAGAGTGTAAAAATCACAGAGCGCAGAGTGCAGAGAGTAAAATGACAGAAAACAGAGTGCTGAGTGTAAAAATCTCAGAGAATAGAGTGCGGAGAGTAAAAATCACAGACAGCAGACTGCGGTGAGTAAAGATCACAGAGAGCAGAGTACAGAGAGTAAATTCACAGAGTCCCGAGTGTAGAGAGTAAAAATCACAGAGAGCAGAGTGAGGAAATTAAAAATTAGAGAGAGCACAGTGCGGAGAGTAAAAATCACAGAGAACAGAGTGCAGAGAGTAAAAATTAGAGAGAGCACAGTGCGGGGAGTAAAAATCACAGAGAACAGAGTGCAGAGAGTAAAAATCCCAGAGCGCAGAGTGCAGAGAATGAAAATCACAGAAATTAGAGTGCAGAGAGTAAAAATCACGGAGAACAGGGTGCAGAGAGTAAAAATGACAGAGAACAGAGAGCAGACTGTGAAAATCACAGAGAACACAGTGCGGAGAGAAAAAAAAATCACAGAGTACCGAGTGCAGTGAGTAAAAATAACAGACAGTTGAGTGCAGAGAGTAAAAATCACAGAGAGCAGAGTGTGGAGATTAAAAATCAGAGAGAGCAGAGTGCGGAGAATAAAAATCACAGAGAATAGAGTGCACAGATTAGAAATCACAGAGAGCAGAGTGCAGAGAGTAAAAATCTCAGAGGGCAGAGTGAAGAGATTGAATATCACAGAGAGCAGAGTATAGAGAGTAAAAATCACAGAGTGCCGAGTGCAGAGAGTAAAATCACAGAGAGCGTAGTGCAGAGATTAAAAATCACAGAGAGCAGGGTGCGGAGAGTAAAAATCACAGAGAGCTGAGTACAGCGAGTAAGAATCACGGAGAGCAGAGTGCGGAGATTAAAAATCAAAGAGAGCTCAGGGCAGAGAGTAAAAATAACAGAGAACAGACGAGGGAGAGTAAATATCACAGAGATCAGAGTTCAGAGAGTAAATATCACAGAGAGCTGAGTACAGAGAGTAAAAATCACAAAGTCCCGAGTGTAGAGAGTAAAAATCACAGAGAGCAGAGTGCGGAGAATAAAGATCACTAAGAATGGAGTGCTGATAATAAAACTCACAGAGAGCAGAGGGCAGAGAATAAAAATCACAGACATCAGGGTGCGGAGAGTAAAAATTACAGAGATCAGAGTGCAGATCGTAAAAATCACAGAGATCAGAGTGCAGAGAGTAAAAATCACAGAGATCTGTGTGCAGAGAGTAAAAAAATCACAGAGAGCAGAGTGCAGAGAGTAAAAGTCACAGAGATCAGTGTGCAGAGAGTAAAAATCACAGAGACAGAATGCAGAGAGTGAAAATCACAGACAGAAGAATGCAGAGTAAAAGTCACAGAGAACAGAGTGCAGTGAGTAAGTATCACCGAGATCAGAGTGCAGACTGTAAAAATCAAAGAGAACAGAGTACAGAGAGTGAAAATCACAGACAGCTGAGTGCAGAGAGTAAAAATCGCAGAAAGCAGAGTGCGGAGATTAAAAATCAGAGAGAGCAGAGTGCGGAGAATAAAAATCACAGAGAACAGAGTGCAGAGAGTAGAAATCACAGAGAGCATTGTGCAGAGAGTAAAAATCTTAGAGGGCAGAGTGCAGAGAGTGAATATCACAGAGAGCAGAGTACAGAGAGTAAAAATCACGGAGTGCCGAGTGCAGAGAGTAAAAATCACAGACAGCTGAGTGCAGAGTGTAAAAATCACAGACAGCAGAGTACGGAGATTTGAAATCAGAGAGAGCAGAGTGCAGAGAGTAAGTATCACCGAGATCAGAGTGCATACTGTAAAAAATCAAAGAGAACAGAGTACAGAGAGTAAAAATCACAGAGTGCCGAGTGCAGAGAGTAAAAATCACAGACAGCTGAGTGCAGAGAGTAAAATCACAGACAGCTGAGTGCAGAGAGTAAAAATCACAGAAAGCAGAGTGCGGAGATTAAAAATCAGAGAGAGCAGAGTGCGGAGAATAAAAATCACAGAGAACAGAGTGCAGAGATTAGAAATCACAGAGAGCAGAGTGCAGAGAGTAAAAATCTTAGAGGGCAGAGTGAAGAGAGTGAATATCACAGAGAGCAGAGTTCAGAGAGTAAAAATCTCAGAGGTCTGTGTGCAGAGAGTAAAAGTCACAGAGAACAGAGTGCAGAGAGTAAGTATCACCGAGATCAGAGTGCAGAGAGTAAAAATCACAGAGAACATAATGCAGAGAGTAAAAATCACACAGACCTGAGGGCAGAGAGTAAAGATCACGGAGAGCAGAGGGCAGAGAGTAAAACTCTCAGAGATCATAGTGCGGAGACCAAACATCACAGAGAACAGAGTGCAGACAGTAAAAATCACTGAGAGCATAGTGCAGTGATTAAAAATCACAGAGAGCAGGGTGCAGAGAGTAAGAATCTCAGAGGGCAGAGTGCGGAGAGTGAAAATCACAGAGATCAGAGTGCAGAGAGGAAAAGTCTCAGAGATCAGAGTGCAGAGAGTAAAAAATACAGAGATCAGAGTGCAGAGAGTAAAAATCACAGAGAACAGAGTGCAGACTGTAAAAATCACCGAGAACAGAGTGCAGAGGGTAACCATCACAGAGAACAGTGTGCGGAGAGTAAAAATCACAGAGAGCAGAATGAAGAGAGTAAAAATCACAGAGAGCAGAGTACAGAGAGTAAAAATCACAGAGTGACGAGTGCAGAGAGTAAAAATCACAGAGAGCATAGTCCAGAGATTAAAAATCACAGACAGCAGGGTGCAGAGAGTAAAAATCACAGAGAGCTGAGGGCAGAGAGTAAAAATAACAGAAAACAGGCTAGGGAGAGTAAATATCACAGAGATCAGAGTTCAGAGAGTAAATATCACAGAAAGGAGAGTACAGAGAGTAAAATTCACAGATTCCCGAGTGTAGAGAGTAAAAATCACAGAGAGCAGAGTGCGGAGATTAAAAATCAGAGAGAGCAGAGTGCGGAGTATAAAAATCAGAGAGAGCAGAGTGCGGAGAATAAAATCACAGAGGACAGAGTCCAGAGAGTAAAAATCACAGAGAGCAGTGTGGGGAGATTAAAAATCAGAGAGAGCAGAGTGCGGAGAATAAAAATCAGAGAGAGCAGAGTGCGGAGAATAAAAATCACAGAGGACAGAGTCCAGAGAGTAGAAATCACAGAGAGCAGAGTGCAGAGAGTAAAAATCGCAGAGGGCAGAGTGCGCAGAGTAAAAATCACTAAGAATGGAGTGCTGATAATAAAACTCACAGAGAACAGAGGGCAGAGAATAAAATCACAGAGATCAGAGTGCGGAGAGTAAAAATGACAGAGATCAGAGTGCATATCGTAAAAATCACAGAGATCAGAGTGCAGAGAGTAAAAATCACAGAGATCGGTGTGCAGAGAGTAAAAAAAATCACAAAGAGCAGAGTGCAGAGAGTAAAGGCCACAGACAGCTGAGTGCAGAGAGTAAAAATCACAGAGACAGTATGCAGAGAGTGAAAATCACAGAAATCAGAGTGCAGAGAGTAAAAATCACAGAGAGCAGAGTACAGAGAGTAAAAATTAGAGAGAGCACAGTGCGGAGAGTAAATATCACAGAGACCAGAATGAAGAGAGTGAAAATCACAGAGTGCCGAGTGCAGAGAGTAAAAATCACAGAGAGCGGAGTGCAGAGAGTAAGAAGCACAGAGAGCAGAGTGAGGAGAATAAAACTCAGAGAGAACAGAGTCCAGAGAGTCGGAATCACAGAGAGCAGAGTGCAGAGAGCAAAAATCTCAGAGGGCAGAGTGCGGAGAGTAAAAATCTCTAAGAATGGAGTGCTGATAAAAAAACTCACAGAGAGCAGAAGCCAGCGAATGAAAATCACAGAAATTAGAGTGCAGAGAGTAAAAATCACAGAGAACAGAGTGCGGAGAGCAAAAATCACAGAGAAAAGAGTGCACAGAGTAATAATCACAGAGAACATAGTGCAGAGAGTAAAAATCACAGAGAACAGAGTGCGGAGAGTAAAAACCACAGAGTGCAGAGTTGGCAGAGTAAAAATCACAGACAGCAGAGTGCGGACTGTAAAAATCACAGAGAGAAGAGTGCAGGGAATAAAAATCACAGACAGCAGAGTGAAGAGAGTAAAGATCACAGGGATCAGAGTGTGGAAAGCCAAAATCACAGAGAACGGATTGCAGAGAATAAAAATCCCAGAGATCAGAGTGCAGAGAGTAAGAATCTCTGAGAGCTGAGTGCAGAGAGTAAGCATCACAGAGCGCAGAGTGCAGAGAGTGAAAATCACAGAAATTAGAGTGCAGAGAGTAAAAGTCACAGAGAACAGACTTGGGAGAGTAAAAATCACAGAAAACAGTGTACACAGAGTGAATATCACAGAGATCAGAGAGCAGAGAGTAAAAATCACAGAGAACAGAGTGCGGAGAGCAAAACTCACAGAGAACAGAGTGCACAGAGTAATAATCACAGAGAACATAGTGCAGAGAGTAAAAATCACAGAGAACAGAGTGCGGAGAGTAAAAACCACAGAGAGCAGAATTGGCAGAGTAAAAATCACAGAAAGCAGAGTGTGGAGTGTAAAAATCACAGAGAGAAGTGTGCAGGGAGTAAAAATCACAGACAGCAGAGTGAAAAGAGTAAAAATCACAGAGATTAGAGTGCGGAAAGTCAAAATCACAGAGAACGGATTGCAGAGAATAAAAATGCCAGAGATCAGAGTGCAGAGAGTAAGAATCTCTGAGAGCTGAGTGCAGAGATTAAGCATCACAGAGAACAGAGTGCAGAGAGTAAAAATCACACAGACCTGAGGGCAGAGAGTAAAGATCACAGAGATCAGAGTGCGGAGAGTAAAAATGACAGAGATCAGAGTGCAGATCGTAAAAATCACAGAGATCAGAGTGCAGAGAGTAAAAATCACAGAGATCGGTGTGCAGAGAGTAAAAAAAAAAATAACAGAGAGCAGAGTGCAGAGAGTAAAGGCCACAGACAGCTGAGTGCAGAGAGTAAAAATCACAGAAACAGAATGCAGAGAGTGAAAATCACAGAAATCAGAGTACAGAGAGTAAAAATCACAGAGAGCAGAGTACAGAGAGTAAAAATTAGAGAGAGCACAGTGCGGAGAGTAAATATCACAGAGACCAGAATGAAGAGAGTGAAAATCACAGAGTGCCGAGTGCTGAGAGTAAAAATTACAGAAAACAGAGTGCTGAGTGTAAAAATCTCTGAGAATAGAGTGCGGAGAGTAAAAATCACAGACAGCAGACTGCGGTGAGTAAAGATCACAGAGAGCAGAGTACAGAGAGTAAAATTCACAGAGTCCCGAGTGTAGAGAGTAAAAATCACAGAGAGCAGAGTGAGGAGATTAAAAATTAGAGAGAGCACAGTGCGGAGAGTAAAAATCACAGAGAACATAGTGCAGAGAGTAAAAATCACAGAGAACAGAGTGCGGAGAGTAAAAACCACAGAGAGCAGAATTGGCAGAGTAAAAATCACAGACAGCAGAGTGAGGACTGTAAAAATCACAGAGAGAAGTGTGCAGGGAATAAAAATCACAGACATCAGGGTGAAGAGAGTAAAAATCACAGGGATCAGAGTGTGGAAAGCCAAAATCACAGAGAACGGATTGCAGAGAATAAAAATCCCAGAGATCAGAGTGCAGAGAGTAAGAATCTCTGAGAGCTGAGTGCAGAGAGTAAGCATCACAGAGCGCAGAGTGCAGAGAGTGAAAATCACAGAAATTAGAGTGCAGAGAGTAAAAGTCACAGAGAACAGACTGGGGAGAGTAAAAATCACAGAGAACAGAGTGCACAGAGTAATTATCACAGAGAACATAGTGCAGAGAGTAAAAATCACAGAGAACAGAGTGCGGAGAGTAAAAACCACAGAGAGCAGAATTGGCAGAGTAAAAATCACAGAAAGCAGAGTGTGGAGTGTAAAAATCACAGAGAGAAGTGTGCAGGGAGTAAAAATCACAGACAGCAGAGTGAAAAGAGTAAAAATCACAGAGATTAGAGTGCGGAAAGTCAAAATCACAGAGAACGGATTGCAGAGAATAAAAATGCCAGAGATCAGAGTGCAGAGAGTAAGAATCTCAGAGAGCTGAGTGCAGAGAGTAAGCATCACAGAGAACAGAGTGCAGAGAGTAAAAATCACACAGACCTGAGGGCAGAGAGTAAAGATCACAGAGAGCAGAGGGCAGAGAGTAAGACTCTCAGAGATCATAGTGCGGAGAGCAAACATCACAGAGAACAGAGTGCAGAGAGTAAAAATCACAGACAGCTGAGTGCGGAGAATAAAAATAACAGAGATCAGAGTGCGGAGAGTAAAAATGACAGGGAACAGAGTGCAGACTGTAAAAATCAAAGAGAACAGAGTGCGGAGAGTAAAAATCGCAAAGAGCATAGTGCAGTGATTAAAAATCACAGAGAGCAGGGTGCGGAGAGTGAAAATGACAGAGAACAGAGAGCAGACTGTAAAAATCACAGAGAACACAGTGCGGAGAGAAAAAAATAACAGAGTACCGAGTGCAGAGAGTAAAAATCACAGACAGCTTAGTGCAGAGAATAAAAATAACAGAGATCAGAGTGCAGAGAGTAAAAATGACAGGGAACAGAGTGCAGACTGTAAAAATCAAAGAGAACAAGAGGGCGGAGAGTAAAAATAACAGAGATCAGAGTGCAGAGAGTAAAAATGACAGGGAACAGAGTGCAGACTGTAAAAATCAAAGAGAACAGAGTGCGGAGAGTAAAAATCAAAGAGAGCAGAGTACAGAGAGTAAAAATCATAGAGTGCCGAGTGCAGAGAGTACAAATCACCGACAGCTGAGTGCAGAGAGTAAAAATCACATAGAGCAGAGTGCGGAGATTAAAAATCGGAGAGAGCAGAGTGCGGAGAAGAAAAATCACTGAGAACAGAGTGCACAGAGTAGAAATCACAGAGCGCAGAGTGCAGAGAGTGAATATCACAGAGAGCAGAGTACAGAGAGTAAAAATCACAGAGTGCCGAGTGCAGAGAGTAAAAATCACAGACAGCTGAGTGCAGAGTGTAAAAATCAGAGAGAGCAGAGTACGGAGAATAAAAATCACAGAGACCAGAGTGCAGAGAGTGAAAATATCAGAGAGCACAGTGCAGAGATTAAAAATCACAGAGACCAGATTGCGGAGAGTAAAAATCACAGAGATCTGAGTGCAGAGAGTAAAAATCACAGAGATCAGAGTGCGGAGAGTAAAAGTTACAGAGATCAGAGTGCAGAAAGTAAATATCACAGACAGCAGAGTGAAGAGAGTAAAAATCACAGAAAGCAGAGTACAGAGAGTAAAAATCACCGAGTGCCGAGTGCAGAGAGTAAAAATCACAGAGAGCTGAGTGCAGAGATTAAAAATCATTGAGAGCAGAGTGCAGAGAGTAAGAATCTCAGAGGGCAGAGTGCGGAGAGTGAAAATCACAGAGATCAGAGTGCAGAGAGGAAAAGTCTCAGAGATCATAGTGCAGAGATTAAAAATCACAGAGAGCAGGGTGCAGAGAGTAAAAATCACAGAGAGCTGAGTACAGCGAGTAAAAATCACGGAGAGCAGAGTGCGGAGATTAAAAATCAAAGAGAGCTGAGGGCAGAGAGTAAAAATAACAGAGAACATACTAGGGAGAGTAAATATCACAGAGATCAGAGTTCAGAGAATAAATATCACAGAAAGCAGAGTACAGAGAGTAAAATTCACAGATTCCCGAGTGTAGAGAGTAAAAATCAGAGAGAGCAGAGTGAGGAGATTAAAAATCAGAGAGAGCAGAGTGCGGAGAATAAAAATCAGAGAGAGCAGAGTGCAGAGAATAAAAATCACAGAGGACAGAGTCCAGAGAGTAAAAATCACAGAGAGCAGAGTGGGGAGATTAAAAATCAGAGAGAGCAGAGTGCGGAGAATAAAAATCAAAGAGGACAGAGTCCAGAGAGTAGAAATCACAGAGAGCAGAGTGCAGAGAGTAAAAATCTCAGAGGGCAAAGTGCGGAGAGTAAAAACCTCTAAGAATGGAGTGCTGATAATAAAAATCACAGAGAGCAGAGGCCAGAGAATAAAAATCACAGAGATCGGAGTGCGGAGAGTGAAAATGACAGAGACCAGAGTGCAGATCGTAAAAATCACAGAGATCAGAGTGCAGAGAGTAAAAATCACAGAGATCTGTGTGCAGAGAGTAAAAAAAAAATCACAGAGAGCAGAGTGCGGAGAGTAAAGGCCACAGACAGCTGAGTGCAGAGAGTAAAAATCACAGAGAGCAGAGTACAGAGAGTAAAAATTAGAGAGAGCACAGTGCGGAGAGTAAATATCACAGAGACCAGAATGAAGAGAGTGAAAATCACAGAGTGCCGAGTGCTGAGAGTAAAAATCACAGAGAGCTGAGTGCAGAGAGTAAGAAGCACAGAGAGCAGAGTGAGGAGAATAAAACTCAGAGAGAAGAGAGTCCAGAGAGTAGGAATCACAGAGAGCAGAGTGCAGTGAGTAAAAATCTCAGAGGGCAGAGTGCGGAGAGTAAAATTCTCTAAGAATGGAGTGCTGATAAAAAAAACTCACAGAGCGCAGAGGCCAGAGAATAAAAATCACTGAGATCGGAGTGCAGAGAGTAAAAATTTCAGAGATCAGAGTGCAGAGAGTAAAAATCAGAGAGAGCAGAGTGCAGAGAGTAAAAATTAGAGAGAGCACAGTGCGGAGAGCAAAAATCACAGAGAACACAGTGCAGAGAGAAAGAAATCACAGAGCGCACAGTGCAGAGAGTGAAAATCACGGAAATCAGAGTGCAGAGTGTAAAAATCACAGAGCGCAGAGTGCAGAGAGTGAAAATGACAGAAAACAGAGTGCTGAGTGTAAAAATCTCAGAGAATAGAGTGCGGAGAGTAAAAATCACAGACAGCAGACTGCGGTGAGTAAAGATCACAAAGAGCAGAGTACAGAGAGTAAAATTCACAGAGTCCCGAGTGTAGAGAGTAAAAATCACAGAGAGCAGAGTGAGGAAATTAAAAATTAGAGAGAGCACAGTGCAGAGAGTAAAAATCACAGAGAACAGAGTGCAGAGAGTAAAAATTAGAGAGAGCACAGTGCGGGGAGTAAAAATCACAGAGTACAGAGTGCAGAGAGTAAAAATCCCAGAGCGCAGAGTGCAGAGAATGAAAATCACAGAAATTAGAGTACAGAGAGTAAAAATCTCAGAGGTCTGTGTGCAGAGAGTAAAAGTCACAGAGAACAGAGTGCAGAGAGTAAGTATCACCGAGATCAGAGTGCAGAGAGTAAAAATCAGAGAGAGCAGAGTGCAGAGAGTAAAAATTAGAGAGAGCACAGTGCGGAGAGCAAAAATCACAGAGAACACAGTGCAGAGAGAAAAAAATCACAGAGCGCACAGTGCAGAGATTGAAAATCACGGAAATCAGAGTGCAGAGTGTAAAAATCACAGAGCGCAGAGTGCAGAGAGTAAAAATGACAGAAAACAGAGTGCTGAGTGTAAAAATCTCAGAGAATAGAGTGCGGAGAGTAAAAATCACAGACAGCAGACTGCGGTGAGTAAAGATCACAGAGAGCAGAGTACAGAGAGTAAAATTCACAGAGTCCCGAGTGTAGAGAGTAAAAATCACAGAGAGCAGAGTGAGGAAATTAAAAATTAGAGAGAGCACAGTGCGGAGAGTAAAAATCACAGAGAACAGAGTGCAGAGAGTAAAAATTAGAGAGAGCACAGTGCGGGAGTAAAAATCACAGAGAACAGAGTGCAGAGAGTAAAAATCCCAGAGCGCAGAGTGCAGAGAATGAAAATCACAGAAATTAGAGTGCAGAGAGTAAAAATCACAGAGAACAGAGTGCGGAGAGCAAAAATCACAGAGAACAGAGTGCACAGAGTAATAATCACAGAGAACATAGTGCAGATTAAAAATCACAGAGAACAGAGTGCAGAGAGTAAAAACCACAGAGAGCAGAATTGGCAGAGTAAAAATCACAGACAGCAGAGTGCGGAGTGTAAAAATCACAGAGAGAAGTGTGCAGGGAATAAAAATCACAGACAGCAGAGTGAAGAGAGTAAAAATCACAGGGATCAGAGTGTGGAAAGCCAAAATCACAGAGAACGGATTGCAGAGAATAAAAATCCCAGAGATCAGAGTGCAGAAAGTAAGAATCTCTGATAGCTGAGTGCAGAGAGTAAGCATCACAGAAAACAGAGTGCAGAGAGTAAAAATCACACAGACCTGAGGGCAGAGAGTAAAGATCACAGAGAGCAGAGGGCAGAGAGTAAGACTCTCAGAGATCATAGTGCGGAGAGCAATCATCACAGAGAACAGAGTGCAGAGAGTAAAAATCACAGAGAGCATAGTGCAGTGATTAAAAATCACAGAGAGCAGGGTGCGGAGAGTAAAAATGACAGAGAACAGAGAGCAGACTGTAAAAATCACAGAGAAAACAGTGCGGAGAGAAAAAAAATCACAGAGTACCGAGTGCAGAGAGTAAAAATCACAGAGAGCAGAGTGCGGAGATGAAAAAGCAGAGAGAGCAGAGTGCGGAGAATAAAAATAACAGAGATCAGAGTGCAGAGAGTAAAAATGACAGGGAACAGAGTGCAGACTGTAAAAATCAAAGAGAACAGAGTGCGGAGAGTAAAAATCGCAGAGAGCATAGTGCAGTGATTAAAAATCACAGAGAGCAGGGTGCAGAGAGTAAAAATGACAGAGAACAGAGAGCAGACTGTAAAAATCACAGAGAACACAGAGCGGAGAGAAAAAAAAATCACAGAGTACCGAGTGCTGAGAGTAAAAATCACAGACAGCTGAGTGCAGAGAGTAAAAATCACAGAAAGCAGAGTGCGGAGATTAAAAATCAGAGAGAGCAGAGTGCGGAGAATAAAAATCACAGAGAACAGAGTGCAGAGAGTAGAAATCACAGAGAGCAGAGTGCAGAGATGAAAAATCAGAGAGAGCAGAGAGAGGAGAATAAAAATAACAGAGATCAGAGTGCAGAGAGTAAAAATGACAGGGAACAGAGTGCAGACTGTAAAAATCAAAGAGAACAGAGTGCGGAGAGTAAAAATCGCAGAGAGCATAGTGCAGTGATTAAAAATCACAGAAAGCAGGGTGCAGAGAGTAAAAATGACAGAGAACAGAGAGCAGACTGTAAAAATCACAGAGAACACAGAGCGGAGAGAAAAAAAATCACAGAGTACCGAGTGCAGAGAGTAAAAATGACAGGGAACAGAGTGCAGACTGTAAAAATCAAAGAGAACAGAGTGTGGAGAGTAAAAAATGCAGAGAGCAGAGTACAGAGAGTAAAAATCATAGAGTGCCGAGTGCGGAGAGCAAAAATCACAGACAGCTGAGTGCAGAGAGTAAAAATCACAGAGAGCAGAGTGCGGAGATTAAAAAGCAGAGAGAGCAGAGTGTGGAGAATAAAAATCACAGAGAACAGAGTGCACAGATTAGAAATCACAGAGAGCAGAGTGCAGAGAGTAAAAATCTCAGAGGGCAGAGTGAAGAGATTGAATATCACAGAGAGCAGAGTACAGAGAGTAAAAATCACAGAGTGCCGAGTGCAGAGAGTAAAAATTACAGACAGCTGAGTGCAGAGAGTAAAAATCACAGAGAGCAGAGTGCGGACAGTAGAAATCACAGAGAGCACAGTGCAGAGATTAAAAATCACAGAGAGCAGACAGCAGACTGTAAAAATCACAGAGAACACAGAGCGGAGAGAAAAAAAATCACAGAGCACCGAGTGCAGAGAGTAAAAATCACAGACAGCTGAGTGCAGAGAGTAAAAATCATAGAGTGCCGAGTGCGGAGAGTAAAAATCACAGACAGCTGAGTGCAGAGAGTAAAAATCACAGAGAGCAGAGTGTGGAGATTAAAAATCAGAGAGAGCAGAGTGCGGAGAGTAAAAGTTACAGAGATCAGAGTGCAGAAAGTAAATATCACAGACAGCAGAGTGAAGAGAGTAAAAATCACCGAAAGCAGAGTACAGAGAGTAAAAATCACAGAGTGCCGAGTGCAGAGAAAAAAATCACTGAGAGCAGAGTGAAGAGAGTAAAAATCACAGAGAGCAGAGTACAGAGAGTAAAAATAACAGAGAACAGACTAGGGAGAGTAAATATCACAGAGATCAGAGTTCAGAGAGTAAATATCACAGAGAGCAGAGTACAGAGAGTAAAATGCACAGAGTCCCGAGTGTAGAGAGTAAAAATCACAGAGAGCAGAGTGCGGAGAGTAAAAATCACTAAGAATGGAGTGCTGATAATAAAACTCACAGAGAGCAGAGGGCAGAGAATAAAAATCACAGAGATCAGAGTGCGGAGAGTAAAAATTACAAAGATCAGAGTGCAGATCGTAAAAATCACAGAGATCAGAGTGCAGAGAGTAAAAATCACAGAGACAGAATGCAGAGAGTGAAAATCACAGACAGAAGAATGCAGAGTAAAAGTCACAGAGAGCAGAGTACAGAGAGTAAAAATCACAGACAGCTGAGTGCAGAGAGTAAAAATCACAGAAAGCAGAGTGCGGAGATTAAAAATCAGAGAGAACAGAGTGCGGAGAATAAAAATCACAGAGAACAGAGTGCAGAGAGTAGAAATCACAGAGAGCAGAGTGCAGAGAGTAAAAATCTCAGAGGGCAGAGTGAAGAGAGTGAATATCACAGAGAGCAGAGTACAGAGAGTAAAAATCACAGAGTGCCGAGTGCAGCAGTAAAAATCACAGACAGCTGAGTGCAGAGTTTAAAAATCACAGACAGCAGAGTACGGTGATTTGAAATCAGAGAGAGCAGAGTGCAGAGAGTAAGTATCACCGAGATCAGAGCGAAGACTGTAAAAATCAAAGAGAGCAGAGTACAGAGAGTAAAAATCACAGAAAGCAGAGTGCGGAGATTAAAAATCAGAGAGAGCAGAGTGCGGAGAATAAAAATCACAGAGAACAGAGTGCAGAGAGTAGAAATCACAGAGAGCAGAGTGCAGAAAGTAAAAATCACAGACAGCAGAGTGCAGAGAGTAAAAATCTCAGAGGGCAGAGTGAAGAGAGTGAATATCACAGAGAGCAGAGTGCAGAGAGTAAAAATCACAGAGAGCAGAGTACAGAGAGTAAAAATCTCAGAGGTCTGTGTGCAGAGAGTAAAAGTCACAGAGAACAGTGTGCAGAGAGTAAGTATCACCGAGATCAGAGTGCAGAGAGTAAAAATCACAGAGAACATAGTGTTGAGAGTAAAAATCACACAGAGCTGAGGGCAGAGTGTAAAGATCACAGAGAGCAGTGGGCAGAGAGTAAAACTCTCAGAGATCATAGTGCGGAGACCAAACATCACAGAGAACAGAGTGCAGAGATGAAAAATCACAGAGAGCATAGTGCAGTGATTAAAAATCACAGGGAGCAGGGTGCGGAAAGTAAAAATGGCAGAGAACAGAGAGCAGACTGTAAAAATCACAGAGAACACAGTGCGGAGAGAAAAAAATCACAGAGTACCAAGTGCAGAGAGTAAAAATCACAGACAGCTGAGTGCAGAGAGTAAAAATCACAGAGAGCAGAGTGTGGAGCTGAAAAATCAGAGAGAGCAGAGTGCGGAGAATAAAAATAACAGAGATCAGAGTGCAGAGAGTAAAAATGACAGGGAACAGATTGCAGACTGTAAAAATCAAAGAGAACAGAGTGTGGAGAGAAAAAATCGCAGAGAGCAGAGTACAGAGAGTAAAAATCATAGAGTGCCGAGTGCGGAGAGTAAAAATCACAGACAGCTGAGTGCAGAGAGTAAAAATCACAGAGAGCAGAGTGTGGAGATTAAAAATCAGAGAGAGCAGAGTGCGGAGAGTAAAAGTTACAGAGATTAGAGTGCAGAAAGTAAATATCACAGACAGCAGAGTGAAGAGAGTAAAAATCACCGAAAGCAGAGTACAGAGAGTAAAAATCACAGAGTGCCGAGTGCAGAGAAAAAAATCACTGAGAGCAGAGTGAAGAGAGTAAAAATCACAGAGAGCAGAGTACAGAGAGTAAAAATCACAGAGTGCCGAGTGCAGAGAGTAAAAATCACAGAGAGCATAGTGCAGAGAGTAAAAATAACAGAGAACAGACTAGGGAGAGTAAATATCACAGAGATCAGAGTTCAGAGAGTAAATATCACAGAGAGCAGAGTACAGAGAGTAAAATGCACAGAGTCCCGAGTGTGGAGAGTAAAAATCACAGAGAGCAGAGTGCGGAGAGTAAAAATCACTAAGAATGGAGTGCTGATAATAAAACTCACAGAGAGCAGAGGGCAGAGAATAAAAATCACAGAGATCAGAGTGCGGAGAGTAAAAATTACAAAGATCAGAGTGCAGATCGTAAAAATCACAGAGATCAGAGTGCAGAGAGTAAAAATCACAGAGACAGAATGCAGAGAGTGAAAATCACAGACAGAAGAATGCAGAGTAAAAGTCACAGAGAGCAGAGTACAGAGAGTAAAAATCACAGACAGCTGAGTGCAGAGAGTAAAAATCACAGAAAGCAGAGTGCGGAGATTAAAAATCAGAGAGAACAGAGTGCGGAGAATAAAAATCACAGAGAACAGAGTGCAGAGAGTAGAAATCACAGAGAGCAGAGTGCAGAGAGTAAAAATCTCAGAGGGCAGAGTGAAGAGAGTGAATATCACAGAGAGCAGAGTACAGAGAGTAAAAATCACAGAGTGCCGAGTGCAGCAGTAAAAATCACAGACAGCTGAGTGCAGAGTTTAAAAATCACAGACAGCAGAGTACGGTGATTTGAAATCAGAGAGAGCAGAGTGCAGAGAGTAAGTATCACCGAGATCAGAGTGAAGACTGTAAAAATCAAAGAGAGCAGAGTACAGAGAGTAAAAATCACAGAAAGCAGAGTGCGGAGATTAAAAATCAGAGAGAGCAGAGTGCGGAGAATAAAAATCACAGAGAACAGAGTGCAGAGAGTAGAAATCACAGAGAGCAGAGTGCAGAGAGTAAAAATCACAGACAGCAGAGTGCAGAGAGTAAAAATCTCAGAGGGCAGAGTGAAGAGAGTGAATATCACAGAGAGCAGAGTGCAGAGAGTAAAAATCACAGAGAGCAGAGTACAGAGAGTAAAAATCTCAGAGGTCTGTGTGCAGAGAGTAAAAGTCACAGAGAACAGTGTGCAGAGAGTAAGTATCACCGAGATCAGAGTGCAGAGAGTAAAAATCACAGAGAACATAGGTGTTTTGAGAGTAAAAATCACACAGAGCTGAGGGCAGAGTGTAAAGATCACAGAGAGCAGTGGGCAGAGAGTAAAACTCTCAGAGATCATAGTGCGGAGACCAAACATCACAGAGAACAGAGTGCAGAGATGAAAAATCACAGAGAGCATAGTGCAGTGATTAAAAATCACAGGGAGCAGGGTGCGGAAAGTAAAAATGGCAGAGAACAGAGAGCAGACTGTAAAAATCACAGAGAACACAGTGCGGAGAGAAAAAAATCACAGAGTACCAAGTGCAGAGAGTAAAAATCACAGACAGCTGAGTGCAGAGAGTAAAAATCACAGAGAGCAGAGTGCGGAGATTAAAAAATCAGAGAGAGCAGAGAGCGGAGAATAAAAATCACAGAGAACAGAGTTCAGAGAGTAGAAATCACAGAGAGCAGAGTGGAGAGAGTAAAAATCTCAGAGGGCAGAGTGAAGAGAGTGAATATCACAGAGAGCAGAGTACAGAGAGTAAAAATCACAGAGTGCCGAGTGCAGAGCGTAAAAAAATCACAGACAGCTGAGTGCAGAGTGCAAAAATCACAGACAGCAGAGTACGGAGATTTAAAATCAGAGAGAGCAGAGTGCGGAAAATAAAAATCACAGAGAGCAGAGTACAGAGAGTAAAATTCACAGAGTGCCGAGTGCATAGGGTGAAAATCACAGAAATTAGAGTGCAGAGAGTAAAAGTCACAGAGAACAGACTGGGGAGAGTATAAATCACAGAAAACAGTGTACACAGAGTGAATATCACAGAGATCAGAGAGCAGAGAGTAAAAATCACAGAGAACAGAGTGCGGAGAGCAAAAATCACAGAGAACAGAGTGCACAGAGTAATAATCACAGAGAACATAGTGCAGAGTGTAAAAATCACAGAGAACAGAGTGCGGAGAATAAAAACCACAGAGAGCAGAATTGGCAGAGAAAAAATCACAGAGAGCAGAGTGTGGAGTGTAAAAATCACAGAGAGAAGTGTGCAGGGAGTAAAAATCACAGACAGCAGAGTGAAAAGTGTAAAAATCACAGAGATTAGAGTGCGGTAAGTCAAAATCACAGAGAACGGATTGCAGAGAATAAAAATAACAGAGATCAGAGTGCAGAGAGTAAAAATGACAGGGAACAGAGTGCAGACTGTAAAAATCAAAGAGAACGGATTACGGAGAGTAAAAATCGCAGAGAGCATAGTGCAGTGATTAAAAATCACAGAGAGCAGGGTGCGGTGAGTAAAAATGACAGAGAACAGAGAGCAGACTGTAAAAATCACAGAGAACACAGTGCGGAGAGAAAAAAATCACAGAGTACCGAGTGCAGAGAGTAAAAATCACAGACAGCTTAGTACAGAGAGTAAAAATCACAGAGAGCAGAGTGCGGTGATGAAAAATCAGAGCGAGCAGAGTGCGGAGAATAAAAATAACAGAGATCAGAGTGCAGAGAGTAAAAATGACAGGGAACAGAGTGCAGACTGTAAAAATCAATGAGAACAGAGTGCGGAGAGTAAACATAACAGAGATCAGAGTGCAGAGAGTAAAAATGACGGAACAGAGTGCAGACTGTAAAAATCAAAGAGAACAGAGTGTGGAGAGTAAAAATCACAGAGAGCAGAGTACAGAGAGTAAAAATCATAGAGTGCCGAGTGCAGAGAGTAAAAATCATAGAGTGCCGAGTGCAGAGAGTAAAAATCACAGACAGCTGAGTGCAGAGAGAAAAAATCACAGAGAGCAGAGTGCGGAGATAAAAAAACAGAGAGAGCAGAGTGCGGAGAATAAAAATCACAGAGAACAGAGTGCAGAGAGTAGAAATCACAGAGAGCAGAGTGCAGAGAGTAAAATTCTCAGAGGGCAGAGTGAAGAGAGTGAATATCACAGAGAGCAGAGTGCGGAGAGTAAAAATCACAGACAGCTGAGCACAGCGAGTAAAAATCACGGAGAAGAGAGTGCGGAGATTAAAAATCAAAGAGAGCTGAGGGCAGAGAGTGAAAATAACAGAGAACAGACTGGGGAGATTAAGTATCACAGAAATCAGAGTGCAGAGAGTAAATATCACAGACAGCAGAGTGAAGAGAGTAAAAATCACCGAAAGCAGAGTACAGAGAGTAAAAATCACAGAGTGCCGAGTGCAGAGAAAAAAATCACTGAGAGCAGAGTGAAGAGAGTAAAAATCACAGAGAGCAGAGTACAGAGAGTAAAAATCACAGAGTGCCGAGTGCAGAGAGTAAAAATCACAGAGAGCATAGTGCAGAGAGTAAAAATAACAGAGAACAGACTAGGGAGAGTAAATATCACAGAGATCAGAGTTCAGAGAGTAAATATCACAGAGAGCAGAGTACAGAGAGTAAAATGCACAGAGTCCCGAGTGTAGAGAGTAAAAATCACAGAGAGCAGAGTGCGGAGAGTAAAAATCACTAAGAATGGAGTGCTGATAATAAAACTCACAGAGAGCAGAGGGCAGAGAATAAAAATCACAGAGATCAGAGTGCGGAGAGTAAAAATTACAAAGATCAGAGTGCAGATCGTAAAAATCACAGAGATCAGAGTGCAGAGAGTAAAAATCACAGAGACAGAATGCAGAGAGTGAAAATCACAGACAGAAGAATGCAGAGTAAAAGTCACAGAGAGCAGAGTACAGAGAGTAAAAATCACAGACAGCTGAGTGCAGAGAGTAAAAATCACAGAAAGCAGAGTGCGGAGATTAAAAATCAGAGAGAACAGAGTGCGGAGAATAAAAATCACAGAGAACAGAGTGCAGAGAGTAGAAATCACAGAGAGCAGAGTGCAGAGAGTAAAAATCTCAGAGGGCAGAGTGAAGAGAGTGAATATCACAGAGAGCAGAGTACAGAGAGTAAAAATCACAGAGTGCCGAGTGCAGCAGTAAAAATCACAGACAGCTGAGTGCAGAGTTTAAAAATCACAGACAGCAGAGTACGGAGATTTGAAATCAGAGAGAGCAGAGTGCAGAGAGTAAGTATCACCGAGATCAGAGTGAAGACTGTAAAAATCAAAGAGAGCAGAGTACAGAGAGTAAAAATCACAGAAAGCAGAGTGCGGAGATTAAAAATCAGAGAGAGCAGAGTGCGGAGAATAAAAATCACAGAGAACAGAGTGCAGAGAGTAGAAATCACAGAGAGCAGAGTGCAGAGAGTAAAAATCACAGACAGCAGAGTGCAGAGAGTAAAAATCTCAGAGGGCAGAGTGAAGAGAGTGAATATCACAGAGAGCAGAGTGCAGAGAGTAAAAATCACAGAGAGCAGAGTACAGAGAGTAAAAATCTCAGAGGTCTGTGTGCAGAGAGTAAAAGTCACAGAGAACAGTGTGCAGAGAGTAAGTATCACCGAGATCAGAGTGCAGAGAGTAAAAATCACAGAGAACATAGTGTTGAGAGTAAAAATCACACAGAGCTGAGGGCAGAGTGTAAAGATCACAGAGAGCAGTGGGCAGAGAGTAAAACTCTCAGAGATCATAGTGCGGAGACCAAACATCACAGAGAACAGAGTGCAGAGATGAAAAATCACAGAGAGCATAGTGCAGTGATTAAAAATCACAGGGAGCAGGGTGCGGAAAGTAAAAATGGCAGAGAACAGAGAGCAGACTGTAAAAATCACAGAGAACACAGTGCGGAGAGAAAAAAATCACAGAGTACCAAGTGCAGAGAGTAAAAATCACAGACAGCTGAGTGCAGAGAGTAAAAATCACAGAGAGCAGAGTGCGGAGATTAAAAAATCAGAGAGAGCAGAGAGCGGAGAATAAAAATCACAGAGAACAGAGTTCAGAGAGTAAAAACCCCAGAGTGCCAAGTGCAGAGAGTAAAAATCACAGACAGCTGAGTGCAGAGAGTAAAAATCACAGAGAGCAGAGTGCGGAGATTAAAAAATCAGAGAGAGCAGAGAGCGGAGAATAAAAATCACAGAGAACAGAGTTCAGAGAGTAGAAATCACAGAGAGCAGAGTGCAGAGAGTAAAAATCTCAGAGGGCAGAGTGAAGAGAGTGAATATCACAGAGAGCA
Organism: Mobula birostris; assembly: GCF_030028105.1. NCBI lineage: Eukaryota > Metazoa > Chordata > Chondrichthyes > Myliobatiformes > Myliobatidae > Mobula > Mobula birostris. Next base: position 58,969 of record NW_027274870.1, read on the forward strand.
GAGTACAGAGAGTAAAAATCACAGAGTGCCGAGTGCAGAGCGTAAAAAAATCACAGACAGCTGAGTGCAGAGTGCAAAAATCACAGACAGCAGAGTACGGAGATTTAAAATCAGAGAGAGCAGAGTGCGGAGAATAAAAATCACAGAGAGCAGAGTACAGAGAGTAAAAATCACAGAGTGCCGAGTGCATAGGGTGAAAATCACAGAAATTAGAGTGCAGAGAGTAAAAGTCACAGAGAACAGACTGGGGAGAGTATAAATCACAGAAAACAGTGTACACAGAGTGAATATCACAGAGATCAGAGAGCAGAGAGTAAAAATCACAGAGAACAGAGTGCGGAGAGCAAAAATCACAGAGAACAGAGTGCACAGAGTAATAATCACAGAGAACATAGTGCAGAGTGTAAAAATCACAGAGAACAGAGTGCGGAGAATAAAAACCACAGAGAGCAGAATTGGCAGAGAAAAAATCACAGAGAGCAGAGTGTGGAGTGTAAAAATCACAGAGAGAAGTGTGCAGGGAGTAAAAATCACAGACAGCAGAGTGAAAAGTGTAAAAATCACAGAGATTAGAGTGCGGTAAGTCAAAATCACAGAGAACGGATTGCAGAGAATAAAAATAACAGAGATCAGAGTGCAGAGAGTAAAAATGACAGGGAACAGAGTGCAGACTGTAAAAATCAAAGAGAACGGATTACGGAGAGTAAAAATCGCAGAGAGCATAGTGCAGTGATTAAAAATCACAGAGAGCAGGGTGCGGTGAGTAAAAATGACAGAGAACAGAGAGCAGACTGTAAAAATCACAGAGAACACAGTGCGGAGAGAAAAAAATCACAGAGTACCGAGTGCAGAGAGTAAAAATCACAGACAGCTTAGTGCAGAGAGTAAAAATCACAGAGAGCAGAGTGCGGTGATGAAAAATCAGAGCGAGCAGAGTGCGGAGAATAAAAATAACAGAGATCAGAGTGCAGAGAGTAAAAATGACAGGGAACAGAGTGCAGACTGTAAAAATCAATGAGAACAGAGTGCGGAGAGTAAACATAACAGAGATCAGAGTGCAGAGAGTAAAAATGACGGAACAGAGTGCAGACTGTAAAAATCAAAGAGAACAGAGTGTGGAGAGTAAAAATCACAGAGAGCAGAGTACAGAGAGTAAAAATCATAGAGTGCCGAGTGCAGAGAGTAAAAATCATAGAGTGCCGAGTGCAGAGAGTAAAAATCACAGACAGCTGAGTGCAGAGAGAAAAAATCACAGAGAGCAGAGTGCGGAGATAAAAAAACAGAGAGAGCAGAGTGCGGAGAATAAAAATCACAGAGAACAGAGTGCAGAGAGTAGAAATCACAGAGAGCAGAGTGCAGAGAGTAAAATTCTCAGAGGGCAGAGTGAAGAGAGTGAATATCACAGAGAGCAGAGTGCGGAGAGTAAAAATCACAGACAGCTGAGCACAGCGAGTAAAAATCACGGAGAAGAGAGTGCGGAGATTAAAAATCAAAGAGAGCTGAGGGCAGAGAGTGAAAATAACAGAGAACAGACTGGGGAGATTAAGTATCACAGAAATCAGAGTGCAGAGAGTAAATATCACAGAGAGCAGAGTGCAGAGAGTAAAAGCCACAGAGATCAGTGTGCAGAGAGTAAAAATCACAGAGACAGAATGCAGAGAGTGAAAATCACAGAAATCAGAGTGCAGAGAGTTAAAATCACAGAGAGCAGAGTACAGAGAGTAAAAATTAGAGAGAGCACAGTGCGGAGAGTAAATATCACAGAGACCAGAGTGAAGAGAGTGAAAATCACAGAGTGCCGAGTGCTGAGAGTAAAAATCACAGAGAGCTGAGTGCAGAGAGTAAGAATCACAGAGAGCAGAGTGAGGAGATTAAAAATCAGAGAGAGCAGAGTGCGGAGAATAAAATCACAGAGAACAGAGTCCAGAGAGTAGGAATCACAGAGAGCAGAGTGCAGAGAGTAAATATCTCAGAGGGCAGAGTGCGGAGAGTAAATATCTCTAAGAATGGAGTGCTGATAATAAAACTCACAGAGAGCAGAGGCCAGAGAATAAAAATCACAGAGATTGGAGTGCAGAGAGTAAAAATTACAGAGATCAGAGTGCAGAGAGTAAAAATTAGAGAGAGCACAGTGCGGAGAGTAAAAATCACAGAGAACACAGTGCAGAGAGAAAAAATCACAGAGCGCAGAATGCAGAGAGTGAAAATCACAGAAATTAGAGTGCAGAGTTTAAAAATCACAGAGCGCAGAGTGCAGAGAGTAAAAATCACAGAGAACAGAGTGCAGAGAGTAAAAATCACAGAGCGCAGAATGCAGAGAGTGAAAATCACAGAAATTAGAGTGCAGAGAGTAAAAATCACAGAGAACAGACTGGGGAGAGTAAAAATCACAGAAAACAGTGTATACAGAGTAAATATCACAGAGATCAGAGAGCAGAGAGTAAAAATCACAGAGAACAGAGTGCGGAGAGCAAAAATCACAGAGAACAGAGTGCACAGAGTAATAATCACAGAGAACATAGTGCAGAGAGTAAAAATCACAGAGAACAGAGTGCAGAGAGTAAAAATCACAGAGTACCGAGTGCAGAGAGTAAAAATCACAGACAGCTTAGTGCAGAGAGTAAAAATCACAGAGAGCAGAGTGCGGTGATGAAAAATCAGAGCGAGCAGAGTGCGGAGAATAAAAATAACAGAGATCAGAGTGCAGAGAGTAAAAATGACAGGGAACAGAGTGCAGACTGTAAAAATCAATGAGAACAGAGTGCGGAGAGTAAACATAACAGAGATCAGAGTGCAGAGAGTAAAAATGACGGAACAGAGTGCAGACTGTAAAAATCAAAGAGAACAGAGTGTGGAGAGTAAAAATCACAGAGAGCAGAGTACAGAGAGTAAAAATCATAGAGTGCCGAGTGCAGAGAGTAAAAATCATAGAGTGCCGAGTGCAGAGAGTAAAAATCACAGACAGCTGAGTGCAGAGAGAAAAAATCACAGAGAGCAGAGTGCGGAGATAAAAAAACAGAGAGAGCAGAGTGCGGAGAATAAAAATCACAGAGAACAGAGTGCAGAGAGTAGAAATCACAGAGAGCAGAGTGCAGAGAGTAAAATTCTCAGAGGGCAGAGTGAAGAGAGTGAATATCACAGAGAGCAGAGTGCGGAGAGTAAAAATCACAGACAGCTGAGCACAGCGAGTAAAAATCACGGAGAAGAGAGTGCGGAGATTAAAAATCAAAGAGAGCTGAGGGCAGAGAGTGAAAATAACAGAGAACAGACTGGGGAGATTAAGTATCACAGAAATCAGAGTGCAGAGAGTAAATATCACAGACAGCAGAGTGAAGAGAGTAAAAATCACCGAAAGCAGAGTACAGAGAGTAAAAATCACAGAGTGCCGAGTGCAGAGAAAAAAATCACTGAGAGCAGAGTGAAGAGAGTAAAAATCACAGAGAGCAGAGTACAGAGAGTAAAAATCACAGAGTGCCGAGTGCAGAGAGTAAAAATCACAGAGAGCATAGTGCAGAGAGTAAAAATAACAGAGAACAGACTAGGGAGAGTAAATATCACAGAGATCAGAGTTCAGAGAGTAAATATCACAGAGAGCAGAGTACAGAGAGTAAAATGCACAGAGTCCCGAGTGTAGAGAGTAAAAATCACAGAGAGCAGAGTGCGGAGAGTAAAAATCACTAAGAATGGAGTGCTGATAATAAAACTCACAGAGAGCAGAGGGCAGAGAATAAAAATCACAGAGATCAGAGTGCGGAGAGTAAAAATTACAAAGATCAGAGTGCAGATCGTAAAAATCACAGAGATCAGAGTGCAGAGAGTAAAAATCACAGAGACAGAATGCAGAGAGTGAAAATCACAGACAGAAGAATGCAGAGTAAAAGTCACAGAGAGCAGAGTACAGAGAGTAAAAATCACAGACAGCTGAGTGCAGAGAGTAAAAATCACAGAAAGCAGAGTGCGGAGATTAAAAATCAGAGAGAACAGAGTGCGGAGAATAAAAATCACAGAGAACAGAGTGCAGAGAGTAGAAATCACAGAGAGCAGAGTGCAGAGAGTAAAAATCTCAGAGGGCAGAGTGAAGAGAGTGAATATCACAGAGAGCAGAGTACAGAGAGTAAAAATCACAGAGTGCCGAGTGCAGCAGTAAAAATCACAGACAGCTGAGTGCAGAGTTTAAAAATCACAGACAGCAGAGTACGGAGATTTGAAATCAGAGAGAGCAGAGTGCAGAGAGTAAGTATCACCGAGATCAGAGTGAAGACTGTAAAAATCAAAGAGAGCAGAGTACAGAGAGTAAAAATCACAGAAAGCAGAGTGCGGAGATTAAAAATCAGAGAGAGCAGAGTGCGGAGAATAAAAATCACAGAGAACAGAGTGCAGAGAGTAGAAATCACAGAGAGCAGAGTGCAGAGAGTAAAAATCACAGACAGCAGAGTGCAGAGAGTAAAAATCTCAGAGGGCAGAGTGAAGAGAGTGAATATCACAGAGAGCAGAGTGCAGAGAGTAAAAATCACAGAGAGCAGAGTACAGAGAGTAAAAATCTCAGAGGTCTGTGTGCAGAGAGTAAAAGTCACAGAGAACAGTGTGCAGAGAGTAAGTATCACCGAGATCAGAGTGCAGAGAGTAAAAATCACAGAGAACATAGTGTTGAGAGTAAAAATCACACAGAGCTGAGGGCAGAGTGTAAAGATCACAGAGAGCAGTGGGCAGAGAGTAAAACTCTCAGAGATCATAGTGCGGAGACCAAACATCACAGAGAACAGAGTGCAGAGATGAAAAATCACAGAGAGCATAGTGCAGTGATTAAAAATCACAGGGAGCAGGGTGCGGAAAGTAAAAATGGCAGAGAACAGAGAGCAGACTGTAAAAATCACAGAGAACACAGTGCGGAGAGAAAAAAATCACAGAGTACCAAGTGCAGAGAGTAAAAATCACAGACAGCTGAGTGCAGAGAGTAAAAATCACAGAGAGCAGAGTGCGGAGATTAAAAAATCAGAGAGAGCAGAGAGCGGAGAATAAAAATCACAGAGAACAGAGTTCAGAGAGTAAAAACCCCAGAGTGCCAAGTGCAGAGAGTAAAAATCACAGACAGCTGAGTGCAGAGAGTAAAAATCACAGAGAGCAGAGTGCGGAGATTAAAAAATCAGAGAGAGCAGAGAGCGGAGAATAAAAATCACAGAGAACAGAGTTCAGAGAGTAGAAATCACAGAGAGCAGAGTGCAGAGAGTAAAAATCTCAGAGGGCAGAGTGAAGAGAGTGAATATCACAGAGAGCAGAGTACAGAGAGTAAAAATCACAGAGTGCCGAGTGCAGAGCGTAAAAAAATCACAGACAGCTGAGTGCAGAGTGCAAAAATCACAGACAGCAGAGTACGGAGATTTAAAATCAGAGAGAGCAGAGTGCGGAGAATAAAAATCACAGAGAGCAGAGTACAGAGAGTAAAAATCACAGAGTGCCGAGTGCATAGGGTGAAAATCACAGAAATTAGAGTGCAGAGAGTAAAAGTCACAGAGAACAGACTGGGGAGAGTATAAATCACAGAAAACAGTGTACACAGAGTGAATATCACAGAGATCAGAGAGCAGAGAGTAAAAATCACAGAGAACAGAGTGCGGAGAGCAAAAATCACAGAGAACAGAGTGCACAGAGTAATAATCACAGAGAACATAGTGCAGAGTGTAAAAATCACAGAGAACAGAGTGCGGAGAATAAAAACCACAGAGAGCAGAATTGGCAGAGAAAAAATCACAGAGAGCAGAGTGTGGAGTGTAAAAATCACAGAGAGAAGTGTGCAGGGAGTAAAAATCACAGACAGCAGAGTGAAAAGTGTAAAAATCACAGAGATTAGAGTGCGGTAAGTCAAAATCACAGAGAACGGATTGCAGAGAATAAAAATAACAGAGATCAGAGTGCAGAGAGTAAAAATGACAGGGAACAGAGTGCAGACTGTAAAAATCAAAGAGAACGGATTACGGAGAGTAAAAATCGCAGAGAGCATAGTGCAGTGATTAAAACTCACAGAGAGCAGGGTGCGGTGAGTAAAAATGACAGAGAACAGAGAGCAGACTGTAAAAATCACAGAGAACACAGTGCGGAGAGAAAAAAATCACAGAGTACCGAGTGCAGAGAGTAAAAATCACAGACAGCTTAGTGCAGAGAGTAAAAATCACAGAGAGCAGAGTGCGGTGATGAAAAATCAGAGCGAGCAGAGTGCGGAGAATAAAAATAACAGAGATCAGAGTGCAGAGAGTAAAAATGACAGGGAACAGAGTGCAGACTGTAAAAATCAATGAGAACAGAGTGCGGAGAGTAAACATAACAGAGATATGAGTGCAGAGAGTAAAAATGACGGAACAGAGTGCAGACTGTAAAAATCAAAGAGAACAGAGTGTGGAGAGTAAAAATCACAGAGAGCAGAGTACAGAGAGTAAAAATCATAGAGTGCCGAGTGCAGAGAGTAAAAATCATAGAGTGCCGAGTGCAGAGAGTAAAAATCACAGACAGCTGAGTGCAGAGAGAAAAAATCACAGAGAGCAGAGTGCGGAGATAAAAAAACAGAGAGAGCAGAGTGCGGAGAATAAAAATCACAGAGAACAGAGTGCAGAGAGTAGAAATCACAGAGAGCAGAGTGCAGAGAGTAAAATTCTCAGAGGGCAGAGTGAAGAGAGTGAATATCACAGAGAGCAGAGTGCGGAGAGTAAAAATCACAGACAGCTGAGCACAGCGAGTAAAAATCACGGAGAAGAGAGTGCGGAGATTAAAAATCAAAGAGAGCTGAGGGCAGAGAGTGAAAATAACAGAGAACAGACTGGGGAGATTAAGTATCACAGAAATCAGAGTGCAGAGAGTAAATATCACAGAGAGCAGAGTGCAGAGAGTAAAAGCCACAGAGATCAGTGTGCAGAGAGTAAAAATCACAGAGACAGAATGCAGAGAGTGAAAATCACAGAAATCAGAGTGCAGAGAGTTAAAATCACAGAGAGCAGAGTACAGAGAGTAAAAATTAGAGAGAGCACAGTGCGGAGAGTAAATATCACAGAGACCAGAGTGAAGAGAGTGAAAATCACAGAGTGCCGAGTGCTGAGAGTAAAAATCACAGAGAGCTGAGTGCAGAGAGTAAGAATCACAGAGAGCAGAGTGAGGAGATTAAAAATCAGAGAGAGCAGAGTGCGGAGAATAAAATCACAGAGAACAGAGTCCAGAGAGTAGGAATCACAGAGAGCAGAGTGCAGAGAGTAAATATCTCAGAGGGCAGAGTGCGGAGAGTAAATATCTCTAAGAATGGAGTGCTGATAATAAAACTCACAGAGAGCAGAGGCCAGAGAATAAAAATCACAGAGATTGGAGTGCAGAGAGTAAAAATTACAGAGATCAGAGTGCAGAGAGTAAAAATTAGAGAGAGCACAGTGCGGAGAGTAAAAATCACAGAGAACACAGTGCAGAGAGAAAAAATCACAGAGCGCAGAATGCAGAGAGTGAAAATCACAGAAATTAGAGTGCAGAGTTTAAAAATCACAGAGCGCAGAGTGCAGAGAGTAAAAATCACAGAGAACAGAGTGCAGAGAGTAAAAATCACAGAGCGCAGAATGCAGAGAGTGAAAATCACAGAAATTAGAGTGCAGAGAGTAAAAATCACAGAGAACAGACTGGGGAGAGTAAAAATCACAGAAAACAGTGTATACAGAGTAAATATCACAGAGATCAGAGAGCAGAGAGTAAAAATCACAGAGAACAGAGTGCGGAGAGCAAAAATCACAGAGAACAGAGTGCACAGAGTAATAATCACAGAGAACATAGTGCAGAGAGTAAAAATCACAGAGAACAGAGTGCAGAGAGTAAAAATCACAGAGTACCGAGTGCAGAGAGTAAAAATCACAGACAGCTTAGTGCAGAGAGTAAAAATCACAGAGAGCAGAGTGCGGTGATGAAAAATCAGAGCGAGCAGAGTGCGGAGAATAAAAATAACAGAGATCAGAGTGCAGAGAGTAAAAATGACAGGGAACAGAGTGCAGACTGTAAAAATCAATGAGAACAGAGTGCGGAGAGTAAACATAACAGAGATCAGAGTGCAGAGAGTAAAAATGACGGAACAGAGTGCAGACTGTAAAAATCAAAGAGAACAGAGTGTGGAGAGTAAAAATCACAGAGAGCAGAGTACAGAGAGTAAAAATCATAGAGTGCCGAGTGCAGAGAGTAAAAATCATAGAGTGCCGAGTGCAGAGAGTAAAAATCACAGACAGCTGAGTGCAGAGAGAAAAAATCACAGAGAGCAGAGTGCGGAGATAAAAAAACAGAGAGAGCAGAGTGCGGAGAATAAAAATCACAGAGAACAGAGTGCAGAGAGTAGAAATCACAGAGAGCAGAGTGCAGAGAGTAAAATTCTCAGAGGGCAGAGTGAAGAGAGTGAATATCACAGAGAGCAGAGTGCGGAGAGTAAAAATCACAGACAGCTGAGCACAGCGAGTAAAAATCACGGAGAAGAGAGTGCGGAGATTAAAAATCAAAGAGAGCTGAGGGCAGAGAGTGAAAATAACAGAGAACAGACTGGGGAGATTAAGTATCACAGAAATCAGAGTGCAGAGAGTAAATATCACAGACAGCAGAGTGAAGAGAGTAAAAATCACCGAAAGCAGAGTACAGAGAGTAAAAATCACAGAGTGCCGAGTGCAGAGAAAAAAATCACTGAGAGCAGAGTGAAGAGAGTAAAAATCACAGAGAGCAGAGTACAGAGAGTAAAAATCACAGAGTGCCGAGTGCAGAGAGTAAAAATCACAGAGAGCATAGTGCAGAGAGTAAAAATAACAGAGAACAGACTAGGGAGAGTAAATATCACAGAGATCAGAGTTCAGAGAGTAAATATCACAGAGAGCAGAGTACAGAGAGTAAAATGCACAGAGTCCCGAGTGTAGAGAGTAAAAATCACAGAGAGCAGAGTGCGGAGAGTAAAAATCACTAAGAATGGAGTGCTGATAATAAAACTCACAGAGAGCAGAGGGCAGAGAATAAAAATCACAGAGATCAGAGTGCGGAGAGTAAAAATTACAAAGATCAGAGTGCAGATCGTAAAAATCACAGAGATCAGAGTGCAGAGAGTAAAAATCACAGAGACAGAATGCAGAGAGTGAAAATCACAGACAGAAGAATGCAGAGTAAAAGTCACAGAGAGCAGAGTACAGAGAGTAAAAATCACAGACAGCTGAGTGCAGAGAGTAAAAATCACAGAAAGCAGAGTGCGGAGATTAAAAATCAGAGAGAACAGAGTGCGGAGAATAAAAATCACAGAGAACAGAGTGCAGAGAGTAGAAATCACAGAGAGCAGAGTGCAGAGAGTAAAAATCTCAGAGGGCAGAGTGAAGAGAGTGAATATCACAGAGAGCAGAGTACAGAGAGTAAAAATCACAGAGTGCCGAGTGCAGCAGTAAAAATCACAGACAGCTGAGTGCAGAGTTTAAAAATCACAGACAGCAGAGTACGGAGATTTGAAATCAGAGAGAGCAGAGTGCAGAGAGTAAGTATCACCGAGATCAGAGTGAAGACTGTAAAAATCAAAGAGAGCAGAGTACAGAGAGTAAAAATCACAGAAAGCAGAGTGCGGAGATTAAAAATCAGAGAGAGCAGAGTGCGGAGAATAAAAATCACAGAGAACAGAGTGCAGAGAGTAGAAATCACAGAGAGCAGAGTGCAGAGAGTAAAAATCACAGACAGCAGAGTGCAGAGAGTAAAAATCTCAGAGGGCAGAGTGAAGAGAGTGAATATCACAGAGAGCAGAGTGCAGAGAGTAAAAATCACAGAGAGCAGAGTACAGAGAGTAAAAATCTCAGAGGTCTGTGTGCAGAGAGTAAAAGTCACAGAGAACAGTGTGCAGAGAGTAAGTATCACCGAGATCAGAGTGCAGAGAGTAAAAATCACAGAGAACATAGTGTTGAGAGTAAAAATCACACAGAGCTGAGGGCAGAGTGTAAAGATCACAGAGAGCAGTGGGCAGAGAGTAAAACTCTCAGAGATCATAGTGCGGAGACCAAACATCACAGAGAACAGAGTGCAGAGATGAAAAATCACAGAGAGCATAGTGCAGTGATTAAAAATCACAGGGAGCAGGGTGCGGAAAGTAAAAATGGCAGAGAACAGAGAGCAGACTGTAAAAATCACAGAGAACACAGTGCGGAGAGAAAAAAATCACAGAGTACCAAGTGCAGAGAGTAAAAATCACAGACAGCTGAGTGCAGAGAGTAAAAATCACAGAGAGCAGAGTGCGGAGATTAAAAAATCAGAGAGAGCAGAGAGCGGAGAATAAAAATCACAGAGAACAGAGTTCAGAGAGTAAAAACCCCAGAGTGCCAAGTGCAGAGAGTAAAAATCACAGACAGCTGAGTGCAGAGAGTAAAAATCACAGAGAGCAGAGTGCGGAGATTAAAAAATCAGAGAGAGCAGAGAGCGGAGAATAAAAATCACAGAGAACAGAGTTCAGAGAGTAGAAATCACAGAGAGCAGAGTGCAGAGAGTAAAAATCTCAGAGGGCAGAGTGAAGAGAGTGAATATCACAGAGAGCAGAGTACAGAGAGTAAAAATCACAGAGTGCCGAGTGCAGAGCGTAAAAAAATCACAGACAGCTGAGTGCAGAGTGCAAAAATCACAGACAGCAGAGTACGGAGATTTAAAATCAGAGAGAGCAGAGTGCGGAGAATAAAAATCACAGAGAGCAGAGTACAGAGAGTAAAAATCACAGAGTGCCGAGTGCATAGGGTGAAAATCACAGAAATTAGAGTGCAGAGAGTAAAAGTCACAGAGAACAGACTGGGGAGAGTATAAATCACAGAAAACAGTGTACACAGAGTGAATATCACAGAGATCAGAGAGCAGAGAGTAAAAATCACAGAGAACAGAGTGCGGAGAGCAAAAATCACAGAGAACAGAGTGCACAGAGTAATAATCACAGAGAACATAGTGCAGAGTGTAAAAATCACAGAGAACAGAGTGCGGAGAATAAAAACCACAGAGAGCAGAATTGGCAGAGAAAAAATCACAGAGAGCAGAGTGTGGAGTGTAAAAATCACAGAGAGAAGTGTGCAGGGAGTAAAAATCACAGACAGCAGAGTGAAAAGTGTAAAAATCACAGAGATTAGAGTGCGGTAAGTCAAAATCACAGAGAACGGATTGCAGAGAATAAAAATAACAGAGATCAGAGTGCAGAGAGTAAAAATGACAGGGAACAGAGTGCAGACTGTAAAAATCAAAGAGAACGGATTACGGAGAGTAAAAATCGCAGAGAGCATAGTGCAGTGATTAAAAATCACAGAGAGCAGGGTGCGGTGAGTAAAAATGACAGAGAACAGAGAGCAGACTGTAAAAATCACAGAGAACACAGTGCGGAGAGAAAAAAATCACAGAGTACCGAGTGCAGAGAGTAAAAATCACAGACAGCTTAGTGCAGAGAGTAAAAATCACAGAGAGCAGAGTGCGGTGATGAAAAATCAGAGCGAGCAGAGTGCGGAGAATAAAAATAACAGAGATCAGAGTGCAGAGAGTAAAAATGACAGGGAACAGAGTGCAGACTGTAAAAATCAATGAGAACAGAGTGCGGAGAGTAAACATAACAGAGATATGAGTGCAGAGAGTAAAAATGACGGAACAGAGTGCAGACTGTAAAAATCAAAGAGAACAGAGTGTGGAGAGTAAAAATCACAGAGAGCAGAGTACAGAGAGTAAAAATCATAGAGTGCCGAGTGCAGAGAGTAAAAATCATAGAGTGCCGAGTGCAGAGAGTAAAAATCACAGACAGCTGAGTGCAGAGAGAAAAAATCACAGAGAGCAGAGTGCGGAGATAAAAAAACAGAGAGAGCAGAGTGCGGAGAATAAAAATCACAGAGAACAGAGTGCAGAGAGTAGAAATCACAGAGAGCAGAGTGCAGAGAGTAAAATTCTCAGAGGGCAGAGTGAAGAGAGTGAATATCACAGAGAGCAGAGTGTGGAGAGTAAAAATCACAGACAGCTGAGCACAGCGAGTAAAAATCACGGAGAAGAGAGTGCGGAGATTAAAAATCAAAGAGAGCTGAGGGCAGAGAGTGAAAATAACAGAGAACAGACTGGGGAGATTAAGTATCACAGAAATCAGAGTGCAGAGAGTAAATATCACAGAGAGCAGAGTGCAGAGAGTAAAAGCCACAGAGATCAGTGTGCAGAGAGTAAAAATCACAGAGACAGAATGCAGAGAGTGAAAATCACAGAAATCAGAGTGCAGAGAGTTAAAATCACAGAGAGCAGAGTACAGAGAGTAAAAATTAGAGAGAGCACAGTGCGGAGAGTAAATATCACAGAGACCAGAGTGAAGAGAGTGAAAATCACAGAGTGCCGAGTGCTGAGAGTAAAAATCACAGAGAGCTGAGTGCAGAGAGTAAGAATCACAGAGAGCAGAGTGAGGAGATTAAAAATCAGAGAGAGCAGAGTGCGGAGAATAAAATCACAGAGAACAGAGTCCAGAGAGTAGGAATCACAGAGAGCAGAGTGCAGAGAGTAAATATCTCAGAGGGCAGAGTGCGGAGAGTAAATATCTCTAAGAATGGAGTGCTGATAATAAAACTCACAGAGAGCAGAGGCCAGAGAATAAAAATCACAGAGATTGGAGTGCAGAGAGTAAAAATTACAGAGATCAGAGTGCAGAGAGTAAAAATTAGAGAGAGCACAGTGCGGAGAGTAAAAATCACAGAGAACACAGTGCAGAGAGAAAAAATCACAGAGCGCAGAATGCAGAGAGTGAAAATCACAGAAATTAGAGTGCAGAGTTTAAAAATCACAGAGCGCAGAGTGCAGAGAGTAAAAATCACAGAGAACAGAGTGCAGAGAGTAAAAATCACAGAGCGCAGAATGCAGAGAGTGAAAATCACAGAAATTAGAGTGCAGAGAGTAAAAATCACAGAGAACAGACTGGGGAGAGTAAAAATCACAGAAAACAGTGTATACAGAGTAAATATCACAGAGATCAGAGAGCAGAGAGTAAAAATCACAGAGAACAGAGTGCGGAGAGCAAAAATCACAGAGAACAGAGTGCACAGAGTAATAATCACAGAGAACATAGTGCAGAGAGTAAAAATCACAGAGAACAGAGTGCAGAGAGTAAAAATCACAGAGTACCGAGTGCAGAGAGTAAAAATCACAGACAGCTTAGTGCAGAGAGTAAAAATCACAGAGAGCAGAGTGCGGTGATGAAAAATCAGAGCGAGCAGAGTGCGGAGAATAAAAATAACAGAGATCAGAGTGCAGAGAGTAAAAATGACAGGGAACAGAGTGCAGACTGTAAAAATCAATGAGAACAGAGTGCGGAGAGTAAACATAACAGAGATCAGAGTGCAGAGAGTAAAAATGACGGAACAGAGTGCAGACTGTAAAAATCAAAGAGAACAGAGTGTGGAGAGTAAAAATCACAGAGAGCAGAGTACAGAGAGTAAAAATCATAGAGTGCCGAGTGCAGAGAGTAAAAATCATAGAGTGCCGAGTGCAGAGAGTAAAAATCACAGACAGCTGAGTGCAGAGAGAAAAAATCACAGAGAGCAGAGTGCGGAGATAAAAAAACAGAGAGAGCAGAGTGCGGAGAATAAAAATCACAGAGAACAGAGTGCAGAGAGTAGAAATCACAGAGAGCAGAGTGCAGAGAGTAAAATTCTCAGAGGGCAGAGTGAAGAGAGTGAATATCACAGAGAGCAGAGTGCGGAGAGTAAAAATCACAGACAGCTGAGCACAGCGAGTAAAAATCACGGAGAAGAGAGTGCGGAGATTAAAAATCAAAGAGAGCTGAGGGCAGAGAGTGAAAATAACAGAGAACAGACTGGGGAGATTAAGTATCACAGAAATCAGAGTGCAGAGAGTAAATATCACAGACAGCAGAGTGAAGAGAGTAAAAATCACCGAAAGCAGAGTACAGAGAGTAAAAATCACAGAGTGCCGAGTGCAGAGAAAAAAATCACTGAGAGCAGAGTGAAGAGAGTAAAAATCACAGAGAGCAGAGTACAGAGAGTAAAAATCACAGAGTGCCGAGTGCAGAGAGTAAAAATCACAGAGAGCATAGTGCAGAGAGTAAAAATAACAGAGAACAGACTAGGGAGAGTAAATATCACAGAGATCAGAGTTCAGAGAGTAAATATCACAGAGAGCAGAGTACAGAGAGTAAAATGCACAGAGTCCCGAGTGTAGAGAGTAAAAATCACAGAGAGCAGAGTGCGGAGAGTAAAAATCACTAAGAATGGAGTGCTGATAATAAAACTCACAGAGAGCAGAGGGCAGAGAATAAAAATCACAGAGATCAGAGTGCGGAGAGTAAAAATTACAAAGATCAGAGTGCAGATCGTAAAAATCACAGAGATCAGAGTGCAGAGAGTAAAAATCACAGAGACAGAATGCAGAGAGTGAAAATCACAGACAGAAGAATGCAGAGTAAAAGTCACAGAGAGCAGAGTACAGAGAGTAAAAATCACAGACAGCTGAGTGCAGAGAGTAAAAATCACAGAAAGCAGAGTGCGGAGATTAAAAATCAGAGAGAACAGAGTGCGGAGAATAAAAATCACAGAGAACAGAGTGCAGAGAGTAGAAATCACAGAGAGCAGAGTGCAGAGAGTAAAAATCTCAGAGGGCAGAGTGAAGAGAGTGAATATCACAGAGAGCAGAGTACAGAGAGTAAAAATCACAGAGTGCCGAGTGCAGCAGTAAAAATCACAGACAGCTGAGTGCAGAGTTTAAAAATCACAGACAGCAGAGTACGGAGATTTGAAATCAGAGAGAGCAGAGTGCAGAGAGTAAGTATCACCGAGATCAGAGTGAAGACTGTAAAAATCAAAGAGAGCAGAGTACAGAGAGTAAAAATCACAGAAAGCAGAGTGCGGAGATTAAAAATCAGAGAGAGCAGAGTGCGGAGAATAAAAATCACAGAGAACAGAGTGCAGAGAGTAGAAATCACAGAGAGCAGAGTGCAGAGAGTAAAAATCACAGACAGCAGAGTGCAGAGAGTAAAAATCTCAGAGGGCAGAGTGAAGAGAGTGAATATCACAGAGAGCAGAGTGCAGAGAGTAAAAATCACAGAGAGCAGAGTACAGAGAGTAAAAATCTCAGAGGTCTGTGTGCAGAGAGTAAAAGTCACAGAGAACAGTGTGCAGAGAGTAAGTATCACCGAGATCAGAGTGCAGAGAGTAAAAATCACAGAGAACATAGTGTTGAGAGTAAAAATCACACAGAGCTGAGGGCAGAGTGTAAAGATCACAGAGAGCAGTGGGCAGAGAGTAAAACTCTCAGAGATCATAGTGCGGAGACCAAACATCACAGAGAACAGAGTGCAGAGATGAAAAATCACAGAGAGCATAGTGCAGTGATTAAAATCACAGGGAGCAGGGTGCGGAAAGTAAAAATGGCAGAGAACAGAGAGCAGACTGTAAAAATCACAGAGAACACAGTGCGGAGAGAAAAAAATCACAGAGTACCAAGTGCAGAGAGTAAAAATCACAGACAGCTGAGTGCAGAGAGTAAAAATCACAGAGAGCAGAGTGCGGAGATTAAAAAATCAGAGAGAGCAGAGAGCGGAGAATAAAAATCACAGAGAACAGAGTTCAGAGAGTAAAAAACCCCAGAGTGCCAAGTGCAGAGAGTCAAAAATCACAGACAGCTGAGTGCAGAGAGGTAAAAATCACAGAGAGCAGAGTGCGGAGATTAAAAAATCAGAGAGAGCAGAGAGCGGAGAATAAAAATCACAGAGAACAGAGTTCAGAGAGTAGAAATCACAGAGAGCAGAGTGCAGAGAGTAAAAATCTCAGAGGGCAGAGTGAAGAGAGTGAATATCACAGAGGAGAGCAGAGTACAGAGAGTAAAAATCACAGAGTGCCGAGTGCAGAGCGTAAAAAAAATCACAGACAGCTGAGTGCAGAGTGCAAAAATCACAGACAGCAGAGTACGGAGATTTTAAAATCAGAGAGAGCAGAGTGCGGAGAATAAAAATCACAGAGAGCAGAGTACAGAGAGTAAAAATCACAGAGTGCCGAGTGCATAGGGTGAAAAATCACAGAAATTAGAGGTGCAGAGAGTAAAAGTCACAGAGAACAGACTGGGGAGAGTATAAATCACAGAAAACAGTGTACACAGAGTGAATATCACAGAGATCAGAGAGCATGAGAGTAAAAATCACAGAGAACAGAGTGCGGAGAGCAAAAATCACAGAGAACAGAGTGCACAGAGTAATAATCACAGAGAACATAGTGCAGGAGTGTAAAAATCACAGAGAACAGAGTGCGGAGAATAAAAACCACAGAGAGCAGAATTGCAGAGAAAAAATCACAGAGAGCAGAGTGTGGAGTGTAAAAATCACAGAGAGAAGTGTGCAGGGAGTAAAAATCACAGACAGCAGAGTGAAAAGTGTAAAAATCACAGAGATTAGAGTGCGGTAAGTCAAAATCACAGGAGAACGGATTGCAGAGAATAAAAATAACAGAGATCAGAGTGCAGAGAGTAAAAATGACAGGGAACAGGAGTGCAGACTGTAAAAATCAAAGAGAACGGATTACGGAGAGTAAAATCGCAGAGAGCATAGTGCAGTGATTAAAAATCACAGAGAGCAGGGGTGCGGTGAGTAAAAATGACAGAGAACAGAGAGCAGACTGTAAAAATCACAGAGGAACACAGTGCGTGAGAGAAAAAAATCACAGAGTACCGAGTGCAGAGAGTAAAAATCACAGACAGCTTAGTGCAGAGAGTAAAAATCACAGAGAGCAGAGTGCGGTGATGAAAAATCAGAGCGAGCAGAGTGCGGAGAATAAAAATACAGAGATCAGAGTGCAGAGAGTAAAAATGACAGGGAACAGAGTGCAGACTGTAAAAATCAATGAGAACAGAGTGCGGAGAGTAAACATAACAGAGATCAGAGTGCAGAGAGTAAAAATGACGGAACAGAGTGCAGACTGTAAAAATCAAAGAGAACAGAGTGTGGAGAGTAAAAATCACAGAGAGCAGAGTACAGAGAGTAAAAATCATAGAGTGCCGAGTGCAGAGAGTAAAAAATCATAGAGTGCCGAGTGCAGAGAGTAAAAATCACAGACAGCTGAGTGCAGAGAGAAAAAATCACAGAGAGCAGAGTGCGGGAGATAAAAAAACAGAGAGAGCAGAGTGCGGAGGAATAAAAATCACAGAGAACAGAGTGCAGAGAGTAGAAATCACAGAGAGCAGAGTGCAGAGAGTAAAATTCTCAGAGGGCAGAGTGAAGAGAGTGAATATCACAGAGAGCAGAGTGCGGAGAGTAAAAATCACAGACAGCTGAGCACAGCGAGTAAAAATCACGGAGAAGAGAGTGCGGAGATTAAAAATCAAAGAGAGCTGAGGGCAGAGAGTGAAAATAACAGAGAACAGACTGGGGAGATTAAGTATCACAGAATTCAGAGTGCAGAGAGTAAATATCACAGAGAGCAGAGTGCAGAGAGTAAAAGCCACAGAGATCAGTGTGGCAGAGAGTAAAAATCACAGAGACAGAATGCAGAGAGTGAAAATCACAGAAATCAGAGTGCAGAGAGGTTAAAATCACAGAGAGCAGAGTACAGAGAGTAAAAATTAGAGAGAGCACAGTGCGGAGAGTAAATATCACAGAGACCAGAGTGAAGAGAGTGAAAATCACAGAGTGCCGAGTGCTGAGAGTAAAAATCACAGAGAGCTGAGTGCAGAGAGTAAGAATCACAGAGAGCAGAGTGAGGAGATTAAAAATCAGAGAGAGCAGAGTGCGGAGAATAAAATCACAGAGAACAGAGTCCAGAGAGTAGGAATCACAGAGAGCAGAGTGCAGAGAGTAAATATCTCAGAGGGCAGAGTGCGGAGAGTAAATATCTCTAAGAATGGAGTGCTGATAATAAAACTCACAGAGAGCAGAGGCCAGAGAATAAAAATCACAGAGATTGGGTGCAGAGAGTAAAAATTACAGAGATCAGAGTGCAGAGGAGTAAAAATTAGAGAGAGCACAGTGCGGAGAGTAAAAATCACAGAGAACACAGTGCAGAGAGAAAAAATCACAGAGCGCAGAATGCAGAGAGTGAAAATCACAGAAAATCTAGAGTGCAGAGTTTAAAAATCACAGAGCGCAGAGTGCAGAGAGTAAAAATCACAGAGAACAGAGTGCAGAGAGTAAAAATCACAGAGCGCAGAATGCAGAGAGTGAAAATCACAGAAATTAGAGTGCAGAGAGTAAAAATCACAGAGAACAGACTGGGGAGAGTAAAAATCACAGAAAACAGTGTATACAGAGTAAATATCACAGAGATCAGAGAGCAGAGAGTAAAAATCACAGAGAACAGAGTGCGGAGAGCAAAAATCACAGAGAACAGAGTGCACAGAGTAATAATCACAGAGAACATAGTGCAGAGAGTAAAAATCACAGAGAACAGAGTGCAGAGAGTAAAATCACAGAGTACCGAGTGCAGAGAGTAAAAATCACAGACAGCTTAGTGCAGAGAGTAAAAATCACAGAGAGCAGAGTGCGGTGATGAAAAATCAGAGCGAGCAGAGTGCGGAGAATAAAAATAACAGAGATCAGAGTGCAGAGAGTAAAAATTGACAGGGAAACAGAGTGCAGACTGTAAAAATCAATGAGAACAGGAGTGCGGAGAGTAAACATAACAGAGATCAGAGTGCAGAGAGTAAAAATGACGGAACAGAGTGCAGACTGTAAAAATCAAAGAGAACAGAGTGTGGAGAGTAAAAATCACAGAGAGCAGAGTACAGAGAGTAAAAATCATAGAGTGCCGAGTTGCAGAGAGTAAAAATCATAGAGTGCCGAGTGCAGAGAGTAAAAATCA